>NC_079394.1:8451086-8751398 GCF_029220125.1 Pseudoliparis swirei
TTTTACCAGTGTCTCATGGCTACTAGCGATTGTGTCAGGAAAAACTGCTAAATAAAATGTCTTCATGTTTTAGCAACAAATGTGTGTCGTGACTGCACTGGCACGTGTATGTTTATAGATACGCTGACGTGTTTCTCTTGTCTGGGTGTCCAGGCCCCGACCACTCTGTTAGACACCAGCGCTCTTCGCACCAGAGCCCAGCTGGGCAAGAAACGAGCGCCGCGGACACGCCCCACTAGGGCAGCGCTTAAAACGGCTGGGCTGTCCGAGGGAGAGGGAGGAACCACCGAGGACTGGCTTTACAGAGACTCCACAGGTCAGCACCAAAGACGAGCTTAAAGCTTGATACAGTCCTATTCCATCAGATGAGCTCCTCCTCCAGCACACACTGAACGGAAGTTTAATTGTGTTGTCAAGAAGCACCGTTTAATGTTTCACTGCACCTCATCCCATAGAATACGTTTTTTTAAACTGTACTGTATGCTCACATTATGACTACTACGTGGTCTCCCTATGACAGAGGCAAAGGTTGAGATTAAGGACGATGACTCGGACTCTGAGGAGCCGGCCAGAGGCGCAGACACCAGCCCGGCTGTTTCCTCTCAGCCACAGAGGATAGCCATGTTCCCTGGGATGGACCCTTCCGTTTTAAAGGTGATTCATATCTAGTGTCATATTTATTTTATGTAACACAAACATGTGTTTTGCCCACCCTGCCCCTGATTTGCATACTTGCAATAATATCTTTATTTTATTTTTTTGACCTTTCTAAATGTGTC
Organism: Pseudoliparis swirei; assembly: GCF_029220125.1. NCBI lineage: Eukaryota > Metazoa > Chordata > Actinopteri > Perciformes > Liparidae > Pseudoliparis > Pseudoliparis swirei. The sequence goes on from NC_079394.1 coordinate 8,451,866, forward strand.
CCATTCCTGTTGTCTAGGCCCAGCTGAAGAAGAGGGGCGACTCTGACAATCAAATCGATGTCCCAACTCCTTCCCAGCTTTCTCGTTCTCCCAAATCCCCCTTTCTTCCCAGAGCAGCGCGTGTGCTGCCCCCTCCTGGTGGGAAAGAGAATGGGTAAGGCCCGACTGTTGCAGGGAAGGTTTTTTATCTTTGGAAATAAAAACGTGTGTAGCTGCATTAACTCTGCTGTTTGTCTCTTCTTCGTGTAGTGAGGAAGACTCACCCCAGTGGTTGAAAGAGCTTAAGTCCAAGAAGCGCTTAAGTCAGTATGACAATGACAGCTAAGTAAATGAGGTAAGATAGTTTTTGAATGTCCTTTCCACCTTTCCTCTGTGCATATTAAACATTTTGACACCAGTTTTCCTCTCTCACTCCCCTCTAGGTTGCCTTAACAGATGAATCGTATGAAACTGAAGCCTTAACGTTCGACCCAGAGAGTAGGAGAGGTGAATCTACAGCTGCTGATGTATTCTTTTTCTATTTGTGTTTTTGTTCTCTTCACATCTGGGTTGATAAATGTGCATGGTGCCTTTTTTATGGAGAATCTCTGTCTCGTGGAAAAAAACAAGCAAGGAGCAAAACAACATCAAGCTACTCTGCTTCATCCATTTCATGCTTGAACCTGTCGAAACACTTCTGCACCTGGAGGCACTTCACAGAACACTTTAATAGGGACCAGGAGAAGTTATGGGGGGGGGGAAGAAAAGGCGATTATTGGCAATTATTTCCTGTCAAGCCGCATTTCAGGAAATGGTTAACTTGTGGGACCACGACGCCTCTTTATCCTGTACGTGCTTCATCACATGCTGGAGGACAATCCAGCCGATCCTTTCCAAGATGTTTGTATTTAGTCTCCTAACTCGACTAATGTGTACAAGCCGGCTGTTTCTGTGTTGGACCTTTCGTGTGTTTTCAGTGGAGGTTGTTGATGGTAGTCACACAAGAAATCGCCATGGGACATTTCAAACACTAATGAATTTCTGTCTTCAACATAAAGAACATAAAGAACAAATCACTGCTGACTTGATTGCCAGAGCGAGTGTATTATCATGTTAGTAACTGTAATCAGGAGATATTATATTTGTATTATCATTGATTTACCAGAAACAGAGAGCTAGTTTTAAAGAAAATGAAGATGCATCACTACAATATAGTTTGTTACAATCCACAACCCTAACCATGTCATAGTTGCTGCATACTGTATATATGTGTTTCTCTAAGTATCTTTTTGTCATTGTGGAAGAGGGACATGGGACTTTTTGAGCAAGTGACTTTGCATCCCTCCATAAATCCTACTCTATCAGCACAAATACACTCTTCAATCTTTTTTATATATATGAAACGACACTAATCAGCCTGTGAACCCTCCTTTAACAGCTTAAATGATTGTAGCTGTATGCATTAATCATACGCCATACTTTCAACTTGTGGCCCTCACACACTCCTCAATCATGTTTTTGAAATTATTTTCCAGGAAATGTGCAATTTTCCACGATTTTGTCCCCAATAATGTGCATGCACAATCTTTGCTGTCAAGCCAGTCATTGCTCAAACTGACTCGGGGGTGTCGCGGTGTTGGCTGACACGACTCCACTGGAGGAGTGGTTTGTTCACTACAGCGTTTAAAAGACTACCTTCTGTGATACTCCCAAATAAATGAACATTTGCACCTGCTTTTCATCTTCACGATAATCTTTCTCCTCATGTTTGTCCACCCACTCGCTGCGGTTCTCTAAAGCACTTTGTCACTTGATGCACTACAGCACTGACCTCTGCCCCCTCTCTTCGGCCATGTCTCGTGTCCCGTACTGTCGGAGTGCTCTCGCAATGCAAGTGAATGTGGTAATCGAGTCTTCGATGTGATTGTCCCTGGTTTCTATGTACATGACATCTTACTTTGTCATGAAGTCTGAGGTTTATTTTTTTTTCATGTCTTCGTGTGTCCCTTTTTTTTATTTGAAAGTACAGATGTATATTGCACTGTGTTGTACTGGCCAGTGTCCTAAAGTAAATACATTCTTAATAAAATGTACTTGTCTTGACTCCGTCTAGTGTTTCCCTGTTAATAAAACATGGATGTAAAAAAATAAATGTAATAAAAAAAGATTTTCTGAGGGGGGGGGCGGTGACCATTGAGTGTAGTGTGCACACCTTAATCAAGCTTTCGGTCAATGGAACTTAAATCTCTTAGTCGTATTTATTCACGCAACATCTGTGAATAACAAAAAAGTGTTATGAGGTCTGGTGTGAGACTGGGTGTAGTCCAAGAGTGTGTATGTTTTTGTGTGTGTTTGTGCTGAGTGTAGCTGTTTGCTGAATCCTCTTGGCTCTCTCCCGGTGACCGCACACAGTGCTCCCTGGCATCCAGGCGGACGGGCAGGGCAGCGTGTGCCAACACAGCCGCCTATTGAAAGGCGGCGTGACGGACACAATGTGAGCGGCAGACTTGCTGCATCAACAGCTCGCCCTTTTCTGCCGTTGTGGCCGGAAATAAACCATAAATACCCCCATGTCCCGACCCTCTACTGGCTCATCCCCATCAAGCACCAAGTGGCACCGAATAACGAGGGACACTTCCACTTCCTAGCAGGCATACACACACAGGTAAAAACCTCACTCTGGACAAACACTGATGCTTTCTATGCAATTGAGTTACAGTGCTGCATCAAGTGGAGACCCAGGTTTTGTTGATTTTGGTATCATTGGATTGTAATGGAACCTGCATTGAAGGACTAATGAGTCTATACCTTTTAGTGGATAATGATCAATATCATTCAATTCAATGATAACAAAGTTTGAGGCAAAAAATATTACTTTATATTTGGTAGAAATGTATACAATCCTCTAATTCAAGGGTGAGTTATAAATTGCAAAAGTGACATTGCGCTTTTCTCCTGTTGTGCATTTCTGTGTGTGTGTGTGTGTGTGCTTTGACATGCATGCATGATGGATGGTGCTTTGTGTGCTGCTGCCACAAAGTGGAGGAGCAGGGTATCGGGAGGATGTCGGAGCAGCAGAGTGCCCCGGAGCCGCTGGCTGCTGGGAAGAGCCAGCAGGGAGGAGCTGGAGCCACATACAAGGTACTGGAACACGCCTGTGAGCGATGGAAACCTGGTTTGATCAGTGAAGGATCGTAAACCTGGAGTCTTCCAAAACAGCCACAGAGTCCTCCTATTGGTCATACATCTAATTCAAAAATCTTTACGTATCCTTGTGAACAGACATCAGAATATACGTTATTGTAATACTTGTAGAGTATTTTAGAGTAAGTATTATCACAATCTGTCTTCATGAGCCACTTTATGAAGGCCTTTTTCCAAACTACTTTTAATGGGGACTGAGGTGATCCTGATTTTTGCCATGCTGGCCAAAATGAACCTTTATGATCCCTCTGTGTGATCCAGGTTTTGCTGTTTGAGTTTGAGAACTTCCAGGGCTGCAAGGCGGAGTTTTCAGCAGAGTGCAAAGATGTGACAGCTGGGAGACTCGAGAAGGTTGGATCTGTGATCGTTGAGTCGGGACCGTAAGTAATGCTAGATGTTTAATCATGTCTCGAGAAAAGTAGCACACAAATGGTTTCCTTGATGACTCTTATCATGTGAATTATTTTCCTCTCAGATGGGCGGGTTATGATCGTCATGGCTTCACAGGGGAGCAGTTTATTCTGGAGAAGGGCGAGTATCCACGCTGGGACACCTGGACCAACAGTCAGAACAGCGACACCCTCTTGTCTCTAAGGCCACTCAAAGTGGTGGGTGTCACACACTGCAGCCATAAAGCTCCATCAGTTTGCAGGGTTTCGATTACGAGCTGCCCCCCATGTTACTTCTCTACACATCGTAGTCAGCATCTACTAGAGGCAGTTGCAAGTCTTGTCCATGTGTCTGGTTTCCCTTCTCTAGGACGGTGATGAACACAAGGTACTCCTCTATGAGAACCCTGGATTTACTGGTAGAAAGATGGAGATCGTCGATGATGATGTGCCCACTTTGTGGGGCCACGGTTTTCAGGATCGTGTGGCCAGTGTCAAGTCTCTAAACGGAACGTAAGACCCTTTCATCCATGCGTCTATTTTAGATGTTCATCTTGTTTCATTTACAACTCGAAGCCTACTGTGAGACATGCGTCACCATTTGCATGATTTTGTTTCCTCCAGATGGGTCGGCTACATGTACCCAGGCTACAGGGGGCGCCAGTTTATCTTCGAGAGAGGAGATTTCAAGCACTGGAACGACTGGGAGGCCCCTTCACCTCAGATCCAGTCTGTCCGACGTGTGCGAGACATGCAGTGGCACAAGAGGGGTTGTTTCCTTGACCCGGCTCCGGCTCCGGCTCCTGGCCCCAGCCCGGACCCTGAGCCTGCGCCAGCACCTCCTGCACCTCCTGCTACAGCTGGAGCCAGCTGAGCAGCATCCTCACAGCCTACCACGGCCTCCCCCCACACTGCCGACAGTGCCTGCCCTCTAACTTAACCTTACCATGGCAAACAATGCGTGTGCCCATTGAGGAGTATGTATGTTTCAGTGGCGAATAAAGTTGTTTGACCTGGAGTTGGCCCTTTTGGTTTATGTTGCACTTGTAAGTCGCAGTGGAAAAATCTTTAAATTAGATAATAAAGATTTAGGAAAAACACCATCAGGGATGTGAAACTGACATATGTGGAAATAATGAAGCCTACATTTGGCAGCTTTTTTTCCTTAAGATAAACTGCAGTTGTGTTTTAAATTGAAATTAAGTTGCGTGAGCCACTTTTACTGCCTCATCCAGCAGCACTAGGAGGACATGACTTATTCAGGGAATATTTGTGCAGAGCCATCTGCTTTTAACAGCAGTGGAAGTGATGTCATACTTTATGGATGCTTGCTATAAAAACAGCATGCACGGCATTCCCTTCCATAGTCATCATTGTACATTTGATGGTTAATGATCCTAATGATGCATAGTCACCAATCGTCACTATATTAAACTCATGGACATATTTGTCTTTGGAGTCTAGCTCTGAGTTGCATTATTTAAAAAAGATGCCATCTGCAGACATACCTTGCTATTAACTTGTAGATGTGTATTGTATACCTCCCTCTGTCTCCTGCAGTGCTCTGTCCTTTAGATGTTCTCACATCAGTAATGAATGCATGCAAAAAACATGCTACTGGCCACCTTGGAGCACATCTGTAGCATACTAACGTCTACGACACTGGATTATAAGGGACCTTTCAGTTAGGAGGTTGATTCATGAAGCAAACACATTATGAGGATGTATTCTTTGTATCACAATGCAGAACTTTACATCTGTGGTTTTCACCGGAGCTTAAAGCCTTCTTGACCTGAGATCTAACGCCCAGATCCCTGAGTCAGATATATGCTAAAACAAGTTTCACGGCAATGTGAAGCTGACTTTTGTCGCCCTTAAATTCTTTGAAAGAATCCTAAATACACACACAACCTCATATGTTGACAGATGGCAAAGTCACAAACAGCTCAGTTTTACTCAAGTCTCTCGCTTCTGAAACGGGGATACATCTTCTCTGTAATCTCAGGGAACTCAAATTACTAATTGGTGCTCTCTGTATTTCTGTTGAAGTGTAATGATGTGAAGGAACATCAAAGATGCCCACAGAATAATCAGTTTCCATCATAAAGATTCATAGACCCAAAAGATTTCACAGACTCCTCTCCTAAATGTTCATGTGTGCCTCGTAGCCTCTGACATTAAATGGGGGGTTGGGGCTGAATGACAAAACACTATTCTGATGCAGCGAAAACACTGAATCGTGCCTTGCTGGGGAGTAATGATGATCAGCGGACTCTGTTTTTGTTGTGTGTTTTATGAGATACAGATATCTACAAGAGTTGGAGCGTTTCAGACGTAACATGGGTTGTTTAAGAAACTTTAGGCCCAAGATCCACACCGTCTCCAATAAGCACTTACATGATACATACTCAAGTCATATCTTAGGAGGTATAAACAGATGTGATTTGGAAATGCACTCCCAACTAAAAGAACATAGGAACTGGAATGTTCCCATGTTCCACCTACGTCAGTAAAAGAGCCCCTGGAGCTCAACAGGTATTCATTTGCTTTTTAAGGGTGCAGCACAGCTCTCATGATGGTGATCAGCTGTGATGTCATTCTAGACTCTGCCTGAACACTTTTACCAGTCACTCTTTATTCAATTATAGCGATTATTATAATTATTAATTCCACATTCAACATGTTGTTCAGAGTACACATTATTAAAAGTTACATCTCTATCAAAAATATGTTTTTTTGCAAAGACCAGCAGGTGAAAAGTCTGAGCCTAAACCAGCAACCAATGGTTGTAAGATAAATAACAATAATAATGAGTACAATATACATTATTTATTTTTATTTATCAATTTTCAAAACAAGGTTACAAAGTGCTCTACATGTAAAACCAGGATTAAAGCATATCAGGACTGCAATGAGGAAAATGAAATCGAATAAAATGTCTAACAATAATATTAGCTAAATTATATATATATAATACTAATTAAACAAATAATAAATCAAATGTTTGCTAGAATGAATGAAAACGTTTTTTTTTTTTTTAAAGATATGTTTTGAGAAATGCCACTAATGGTCAAATGAAGTGAGTTGGAGCATACAACCTCCAAGTACTAGAGTAAACATATGAAGTCTTACAATATTCAAACAAGTACTGGTTCTGCAAAAGGGCACTTTAATATATAACTTGAGAGAATCCTTTTATTACATTCTAACTCTGCTGCACTACAAAACCTCTCAGCTAAAATATCTACAGAAGGTTGTATCTGTCCTCTTTTTGATCCAGTTGTATTCAAGTTATTAATAACTGTCTAAATTTAAACTTAGCTAAAAATAATTTATAACCCAATAAAAGACTATTTTAAATTATAGGCCATTGCAATACTATTTACATGCACACTCAAGGTCAATAAAACTAGTAAATGATGAAATGTGACATATTGCTTGCTTTCTTTGTTCAAATGTATCTTCACAAAACTCTTTGGCATTGCGATAAACAGGTTTAATTAAATAAAGCTTCGGAGCTTCTAAACCGCAGACGCGACGCATTTTTTTAACATGAAACCTGAATAGAGTTTTTTAGAAATTAAACAGCAGATAAACCTACTGTTGTGGAAATGTTTGGACTTCTATTCAATTCAGTGCAAATCTCTCCTGCACTGTAAAACCCATCTTTCACTATCCTCCTCTCATGCTCTGCCTCTCATTGTAGGTGTGGGACTCTTGGCACTGTTTGTGCTGAAGTGTGTGGATATCGAACAATGACTGGCTGGACAAAACTGACAACTAATGAAATAACTTTGTGGGAGTGTGACTTCCCAGGGTGGGGGCAGGCTACGGGGTGACCCCTCATTTCAATCTGCTGGGCCTATGGCAGGCCGGTCAGCAGGCCAGCTTGGACACCGTCGGTACTGTTGGCAAAGTTTCCACCCCTGGGCGTCCCATATATATTGAGCTGATTGTGCCATCACAAACACATTGGCACAGACAGGTACTGGGAAGAGGATCTTGTCCTTCATGCTGTATTTTTTAACAGTTTTTTGTTTTCATTTTGCTTGAATCATTTAGGTTTAAGTTCTACAATTTCTACAAATTGTCTCCAACGTTGCATTTCTGTAATTCTGTGTTCAGAAGGTTGTGGATGGGCACTTTTTGTATACGTGTGTATAAAACAAAATATTTAAAAGTGGGATTACCGGCAGTTTGACCTGCTCATATTTTAGATATATAGATATCTACATTTTGATAGACATCCAAGGATATTTAAATTATATTTTTCCTTTACAGTTTCATCATTTTCAATCCATTCACGATGGCCACTGACCACCAGAACCCTGCATCCAAGCAGCAGCTGCCAGTCATCAGTGCCTTTAAGGTAAGAGGAGATGCAGCAGTCATGCAGAGACCAATTCAATTACAATTTACAACTTCCTCCTGCAGGAGTTACACTTGTGCCCTTCTTACATAGCTTGCATCCAATTGAAAACAGATTGGCAAGCTTGAAATTGAGACCAGTAGCTCAACAATTTACACTGTCCCCCCTGTGTCCCATTGGCACACAGCTGGTTATCTATGAGCAGGAAAACTTCCAGGGACGCTGCCATGAGCTGACTGGTCCCTGCAACAACCTCCAGGAAGCCGGCGTGAAGAAAGTGGGCTCCATATTGGTGCTGTGTGGACCGTGAGTGTTGGTCAGAGACAGAGAGAGCAATACAAAATTAAATAAAGTCCAAGAATAAAGGACTTACTCTGTGTGTGAGTAGGGAATGGAAGGGAAGAAAATTATCAGAAAAAACAATGATATGTGTGCTACTGGCTTTCTTTTCATGCTTTCCGACTATCTCTCACAACCATCCATCTCTTTCTTCCCTGCCCACTCAGATGGGTGGGATATGAGCAGGCCAACTGTAAGGGGGAGCAGTATGTGTTTGAGAAGGGAGAATATCCTCGCTGGGATTCCTGGACCAACAGCAGGCGTAGTGACGCCCTTATTGCATTCCGCCCGATTAAAGTGGTAAGAAAGATACCACCCATACATGGGTCGTGCCATCAGTTGCTAAGTGAATCTTCCTCTGGGTTAATGTTCGCTTCTATTTCAGGACAGCCATGAGCACAAGATTGTCTTCTACGAAAACCCCAGCTTTGCTGGGAAGAAGATAGAAATCATCGATGACGATGTCCCCAGCTTTCACGTGCACGGCTACCAGGAGAAGGTCTCCTCTGTTCAGGTTCAGAGTGGCACGTGAGTCCATCCTCCCAACACAGATGTTGTGTGGTACTGGAAATAACTTACTACAAGTGTCTTGTCATTATCTCTTCACCTATAACTGCCTCTTATCTGTTTCCCCTCTCTGTGCTCCTGGTACTGGTACTAGTTGGGTGGGCTATCAGTATCCTGGCTACAGAGGCTATCAGTACCTGTTTGAAAAGGGGGAGTATAAGGACCACGCTGAGTTCGGAGCCCAGATTCCTCAGATCCAGTCGGTTCGACGCATCAGAGACATGCAGTGGCATCAGACGGGCGCTTTTAAGCCCGTCAACTAAGCTTGTGACTCTTTCCTGTCATGAACCCTGACCATGGCCTTGCTCCCCTCCAGCATCAACCTCATTGTTGTTAATTTACACAATGCAGCATTTTGATATTCATTGCAGCTGTTGCAGGTGTTAAATTATTTGAAGCAAACTAATAAATCGTAATTGCTTAAATTTGACTTGATTCTGTGATTTACTTGAGATTCTCCCTCTACCTAAGTTCTTTGCAACCAACATCCTAAAGGGAAATAAAGTTAGGTCAGTTATGTATAATAATTTAAATGGTCTAAGGTCTATAATTTAAATGGTCTATCTGGGTGTAAAAGACACATTTCAGTGTTGTTAATTGAGGAGTTTAAAGTGCACTTGGCAACTCCGACCAGTAGATGGTGCTGCAGGGGCTAACAAATGACGTCATTTGCCGGTTTCCGGTGAAGAGAACACGCTAAAACAACATGCTACTATATCTATTTGTTTAACACTTAGCGTTATGCTGTTTGAGTGAGAACGTGTCCATGTTTTAAGTATTTTACCTGTATACTTCGTCAGCATATTATCAATTCAGATCTTGGTTCATCGGAAACGTTGGTATGAAAATGTTACTTAATAGAAATGTGACTACTTAAGCTAGTTAGCTTAGCGTAACTTGGGCAGCGAGATAAGGAAACGCCTAGCGTTAAAATATTAAGTAATTGGACTTTTAAATTAAATTGTCTGACGTGTGCTTTAACTTTATGAAGTCATTTCAAATATTTAACTGATTGTGAAAGGATTTAGGGTTTATCTGTATCAACTTCATCCGAATAGGTTTGTGTTGGGGGTTTTAAACGGCGACAACGTCACATCTAACGTAACGTGAGATCACGAAGGTTTATCTCAAAGCTGGCAATTATATAAATGTTGCTCCTTGTCAAAAGTGTATTATTGCTGGACGAAAAATTCGTTTTATGAGTCTTTATGTTCAACTCTAACATTCCGAATGCCTTAAAAACTGACTAGTCCACTTATATTACTGTGGCTTGTATTTACTGACTTTTACAGGACGGTGTAACCCTTTACAACTTGAGTTGAGCAGTGCATTGTGGGATTATAGTATCCACAGCAGCACTTAAAGTTAATTAATTATGCAAATTGACATTTAAGTGTACAGAATGTTGTCAATATTTACCTAAACTTATCCTGACAACTTACTGTCATAAACATTACGGTGCATACACAAGCACAGACGCACTGATAAAACTAAAGAGCAATTTTGTTAAATTAAGGGAATAATAATGGGAGATAAAGCCAAATGTGTGGGTCAGCTAAGTAGATAGTGTTTATTTGACAAACTTTTACTTAAATATTTGTTTTACTCATTTTGTATCTTCTCTTTTTTCCCCTATTTTTATTATTTATGTCTCCAACAGTTAAGATGCCTATCCTGTGCAGTAACTGTGTTGACAAGCGTGCTGTGCTGAAACGTCCCAAAACAGGCCACTCGCTGTGCAAAGAGTGCTTCTTCTGGGCCTTTGAGGAGGAGGTGCATCAGACCATCGTGGCAGCAAAGCTGTTCAAACATGGGGAGAAAGTGGGAATTGCTGCCTCGGGTGGAAAGGACTCCACAGTGCTTGCGCATTTAATGAAGCTCTTAAATGAGCGATATAACTATGGCCTTGAACTTATGCTTCTCTCAGTGGATGAGGGAATCTCTGGTTACCGAGATGACTCCTTGGAGACCGTAAAAAGGAATCAGCAACAGTATGAGCTGCCATTGAAGATTGTGTCATACAAGGAGCTGTATGGCTGGACTATGGATGCTATTGTGAAGCAGGTGGGACTGAAAAATAACTGCACCTTTTGTGGAGTGTTCAGAAGACAGGCGCTAGACAGAGGAGCCATCATGTTGAAAGTAGACAAGATATGTACAGGTAATTACAAAGAACATTTAAAAGTGAATGCAAGAATTTCAAGTCTGGTTTTTAAAGAGTAAATGTTTTTGTTAGAATTTGTGACATGGGCTGGATCTGTGTTCTTTCACAGGTCACAATGCTGATGACGTGGCGGAGACCGTTTTGATGAACGTCTTGCGAGGGGACATAGCTCGTCTGCGCCGATGCACTGCCATCTCCACAGTCAGCGAAGGTGAAGGGGTTGTGCCGCGCTGCAAGCCCCTCAAATATGCGTATGAGAAAGAGATTGTTTTGTATGCATACTTTAAGAAGTTGGACTACTTTTCTACTGAATGTATCTACTCTCCCAATGCTTATCGTGGCCACGCAAGGACCTTTTTAAAGGACCTGGAGAGCATAAGGCCGAGCTCCATAATGGATATCGTTCACTCGGGGGAGAACCTGTCGGTGCGTGAAGGGGTGAAGATGCCTGTGCAGGGGACCTGCAACCAATGTGGCTACATCGCCAGCCAGGCTCTGTGTAAGTCATGTGTGCTGCTGGAGGGGCTGAACCGAGGTCTGCCGAAGCTGGGCATTGGCAAACACCACCGCCTGCATGACAAAATCCTCTCCAAGCAGCCCCTGACTGAGAAGGAGGAGAGAAAGCTGAAATCAGTAAACTTTTGATGATTATGATCATGTTTTATTTGCCACAAGACGTCCAACATTTTTTAAGTTGCCATGGAATATTTTAAAAAGAAAAACTGAAACTCAGCAGTCAAGCTTCTTCACATCATAGAAGGTCTATTCACTGCCGTCTTGCAGCTGATTACCAGAGGTCACTGAGACACTATGTAGACATACTTTCCAATGGTTTTAAGAAACGTAATATTCTTTAATAAAATATTCAATAACAGATGAACGGTATATACGCACATTATGACACGAGAAGATTGTATTTTTTACTAAACATTAGCTATCGGCATTACTTGGATTTCCAAATTCTTACACATGCTGAAAAGAAATGTGTGTACACCTACTATGAAGTGTAGAAACGAGTTCTAGCAACTTTAGTTTTTATTTATTTAAAGTGAGATGGTTCAATGTTTCCACTGATGGCACGTTTCATTTTTTAATGTTCCAATCCATCTCTCTCGGTGGAGGATATGCTGACAAAGTGCCACAATTGAATAAATTACAGTATCCCATATCATCTTGTGTCTCCTGTTTTTTAGGTGGATGCATGAAATAACAATCATGAAATAAATGAATTTAAGCTTAGAAATCAGTGAACACATATGTGTGAACGCACACAAATTGGCATGAAAATATCTTTCCGAAATGTCAGCCGTCTCGTCAATTGGCTGATTGGTGTACCTGTGTGTAATTCCAGCTTCTGGCCGCTAGATGTCGCTCACTACTCAGCCTCAGTCAGAGCACGCGCTTTGCTAAAGTACACATGCACATATTGCAGCGCGTTCACGAGAGCTATCCTGACCAACTTCCAGGGCAACAGACAGTGGGGAAGTTTGGAGAGCGAAACTCAGACTTCGTAAAGTTGAGAAGCTACGAAACATAAAACTGAGACAGGCCGAAGCCAGGCAGCCACTATGGACGACTTAGGTGAGTTATGAAGATGTTTGTGAAACGCTCCGTTTCCCCACAGCCGTCTGAGCAGCGCGTCGCAGGGTGGAGGACTTAACGTGACGACGAGCTTTTATGTTGAAAAGACAGTTACTGGGTCACCTTGCTCTGCAAAATACTGCCTAGTTTCTGTGTTAAATGTTGCAGTGCAGAATGGCTGCGTGAATATTTGCCTAGTTTGACCAACTTTGATTTATAAAAGCCTCGTAGTAACTTAGCGGCTGTGCATCGTTAGCCTTTACCACCCCCTTTTTACCCCCCCCCCCCCCCTCTCTGGAGCAGTAACGTTCATGTGTTTGATAATTAGACGCGGTCGTGCACATTTAAACAAACTAATTTTTTGTTGAATACGTGTGCCAGAGGGAGGAGATATTTGCCTGACATTTTGACACCGAGCTTCAACATTACCTCCTCAACTTTTGCCCGCAGGCTATTCATTCCAGCTTTGAAGTGGTGGAGTCAACAGGCCTCCCCATTTAGACTGCTCGGTGCAGCACAATGTGAGCTCAACCCGGGCTTGGCTGGCTTATAATGTATCTCCTGTCTGAGGGAACAGAAGTGCTAGTAATACGTAATTAGTGACGGTACAATATACTTCGTTGTCCTGTTGGGAAATGGAATTAAACGGAAATCCTTGATACATAAGAAAAAGATGTGATTAGGACAATAGAAACACATGGAATTGGACTGTATGTAAAATCGAAACTGTGATAGTGGAAACCATGCCTTTTTGAATTTAAAGGAGATAGAAAAAACACTTTAAATAACCCTCAGATCATATTTACTATGTCAAAGGTACTGTCAACACTTTCTCCAGGAGGTGAAGCAGTATCATATTATTGTTGGTAGTCCCCTGACCCTGTGCTGTTATCCTGTTGTTTTTTGCTACAGGGCAGGTTTTATATATTAGATTGTTCTAGCTGGGCCGAGACTCACTGACTGAGTTGTTATTACTACACAATAGTCGGGTTTTTATAATAGGAGATGACCTCTGATCATGTTTGGTTATGTGACAAAATTGCCGTTTGAATAGATACATGTTGTGGTAAAGAGCTAGATTAACTAACAAGTGGAAGTGTTCACGTTACATTACCTATTGCTGATATTCAGGTCAATTTGCTATGATTTCCAATGTGATTTTTAATGGCATTGTCATCTACTGAGAACTGTGACTTGGGGCTGTGAATAACTCACTAGTTTTCGTTATTCATTAACATGTTGGATTATTTGCTCGACAAACGTTTAGTCTGCAAAATAAATGTGAAAATATAAAATAATTACATTCAAACATTGTGAACCCACAAAAGGACATTTTCTAATAGCTTGGTTAAAAGCGACGCGTCCCTCGTCACGTACTTTGCGGCGCCGAGCTGTTCGTTAACATGACAAATGGTTAAATACTCAAAAGATATTTAACTCACAGACACAGTGACGCTGTATATTTTGCCCTATATCCAATACCAGCATTGACGATATGTGTAGCTCCGTGCCGTCTATCAGCTACATCTGTTTTTTGTGCCTCACTTACCAGTTACCTCTTTGGTTCATTGGCTCTTGACCTTTGGCATTGAACCTCTGAACTTCTAATTCTGGTTGTTTTACATTTGACCAGCTGGTCAGTTTGCTATATTTACTTTGCTAATTCAGAATAAGCCACATCTTAAGCCTCTCGTAGGTACAGTGCATCCGGAAAGTATTCACAGCGCTTCACTTTTTCCACATTTTGTTATGTTACAGCCTTATTCCAAAATGGATTAAATTCATTATTTTCCTCAACATTCTACACACAACAACCCATAATGACAAAGTGAAAACTGTGTTTTGCAAATTTTTGCAAATCTGTTAAAAATAAAGAACGAAAACATAACATGTACATAAGTATTCACAGCCTTTGCCATGACACTCAACATGTAGCTCAGGTGCATCCTGTTGCCACTGATCATCCTTGAGATGTTTGATTGGAGGCCACCTGTGCTAAATTCAGTTGATTGGACATGATTGAGAAAGGCACACACCTGTCTATATAAGGTATCATAGTTGACAGTGCATATCAGAGCATAAACCAAGCCATGAAGTTCAAGGAATTATCTATAGACCTCCGAGACAGAATTGTATCGAGGCACAGATCTGGCGAAGGGTACGGAAAGATTTCTGCAGCATTGAAAGTCCCATTGAGCACAGTGGCCTCCATCATCCGGAAATGGAAGAAGTTTGGAACCACCAGGACTCTTCCTAGAGTTGGCCGCCCAGCCAGACTGAGCGATCGGGGGAGAAGGGCCTTGGTCAGGGAGGTGACCAGGAACCCGATGGTCACTCTGACAGAGCTCCAGCGTTGTTCTATGAAGAGAGGAGAACCTTCCAGAAGGACAACCATCTCTGCAGCACTCCACAAATCAGGCCTGTTTGGTAGAGTGGCCAGACGGAAGCCACTCCTCAGTAAAAAGCACATGACAGCCCACCTAGAGTTTGCAAAAAAGCACCTGAAGGACTCTCAGACCATGAGAAACAAAATTCTCTGGTCTGATGAAACAAAGATTGAACTCTTTGGCCTGAATGCCAAGCGTCATGTCTGGAGGAAACCAGGCACTGCTCATCACCTGGCCAATACCATCCCTACAGTGAAGCACGGTGGTGGCAGCATCATGCTGTGGGGATGTTTTTCAGCGGGAGGAACTGGGAGACTAGTCAGGATTGAGGGAACGATGAATGCAGCAATGTACAGAGACATCCTCGATGAAAACATGCTCCAAAGCGCTCTGGACCTCAGACTGGGGCGACGGTTCATCTTCCAACAGGACAACGAAGCACACAGCCCAGATAACAAAGGAGTGGCTTCGGGACAACTCTGTGAAGGTCCTGGAGTGGCCCAGCCAGAGCCCTGACTTGAACCCGATTGAACATCTCTGGAGAGATCTGAAAATGGCTGTGCACTGACGCTCCCCATCCAACCTGATGGAACTTGAGAGGTTCTGCAAAGAAGAATGGGAGAAACTGCCCAGAAATAGGTGTGCCACGCTTGTGGAATCATACCCAAGAAGACTTGAGGCTGTAATTGCTGCCAAAGGTGCGTCAACAAAGTATTGAGCAAAGGCTGTGAATACTTATGTACCCGGTACATGTTATGTTTTCGTTCTTTATTTTTAATAAATGTGCAAAAATTAGCAAAAAACAGTTTTCACTTTGTCATTATGGGTTGTTGTGTGTAGAATGTTGAGGAAAATAATGAATTTAATCCATTTTGGAATAAGGCTGTAACATAACAAAATGTGGAAAAAATGAAGCGCTGTGAATACTTTCCGGATGCACTGTAGCTGTAGCAAAGTTCCCATTGTACTGATCTCCCCAAATTGGAGAGTCGATGTGCCACATTTTGAGTTTGGCCGATCTGAGAATACCTCCAGGGCACATTCGATGCTCTAGCTCCCAATGGCCACTGAAAGAGCCGATTGTTGGCTGAGAGGGAGCCTCGTACTCACTGAAGCAGCGTGAACAGCAAGCTGATGGAGGCGGCGAGGCTACTGAGGAATGTCAAACATCACTCTGTGTCGGGGTCCAAGGCCAAATACTCTCTGGGTCATGACTCACCTCCTAGCACTACTCTCAGCCCTGTGTATGCTGTCACCAGAGGGAGGGCTGTCAGTTTCAGTCAGTCCTTAAAATGGGCCCTGGAGTGATTACACTTATAGATTGTCGAAAACTTCTTGAGATTTGAGGTCTTTGGTCTGGTTGCCTGAAGTTGTCCAATTTTAGGATTGAAACTTTTATATCCACCCATAGGATTAAAAATGATTAGTCCACTCTTAGGATTTAAACTTTTGTGTGGTAAACGCCTCCCATTTCCTCCCTAAATATGCAACAACGAACCACGTTAAATGTTTGTATATCCTTAATGTCTGGTTTTCTGTACTTTCAGTGAACACCCCCCCACCGCGCTAACAAGCCCCCATGGGTCCTCGTCTTGAGGCTCATTGGTGACTGACGGGTCGACATGGAGCTGTTAGGAAACCTGATCACACTCCACTCTACCCGTCGTTTTTCTTTCTGAGTATATTGATCTGCTCACATTGCTTAACAATCGAGGAAGGGAATTCCCTCAGCATAGTGCGAGCCCGATGGCAGTCTATTCCTCTGAGTCAGAGTTTTCCACAAGTCGTCTCTGATTAGTCTTTTGCAGTCCAGCCCAGGTTGCAGCCAGGCCTTGCCTCACTGTTGTCACTGATGTGTCCCAGAAGACGAGTCCTCACCCAGATGTGACCCTTAGACCACATATGACAGACTGTCCTGTGGCTCGTCCTGCTCCTGGGTTTCATGTTTGCGTGGCATGAAGCTCGGCGCCGCTCTCTGTGAATTCCTCAGGATTGTGTGACATTCAGGCAGACTGACCTCACTGTACTGTGGAGGCCATGCTCCATGTCTGCAGGTTGACAGGGTAGCAATTGGATTAACACATTATGCTGGAGGGGCATTGCTAAAGTGAGAATAACACTTTAGCACGATTGAGTCAGGCTTGCTAACTTTGTAACGCTAACATGCGGAAATCCTCATTTTTACTGTATGTGAGTACGGTCATGTGCACTGTTGAAGACAAACATGCCATAATCTGTATTTACTTAACTTTACTCGTGGAAACAGATAGTGTGCATTAGCCTACCAATGTACAAACATAGTTTTAATCCTGTAACCCCCTGAGAAGAAACACAGGTCCTATTTACTGTTTAGATGCAGACAGGCTTCAACAGAAACGGCACATAAATCTACGGGAGGTGGCTATGTGGGCCTAAACACACACAGCAGTCTTGTTCTATTTACTGTATTGGTATCAGTTGATCACCTTGCAGAGGAAGCCCTTATTCTTCAGACAGAAGTAAAAGTTGGCTGTTGGAGAAGCAGCGTGGTCTTAAATGTTTACAGCGCTTGCACAGCATACCAACAGATCTCAGAAGGTCTTATGCGCTCTCTGTGTCCTGGTGTGTCGGCAGCACAGAGTTAGTGTTACCAGACAAGCTTTCATCACCCCATGAGGGCTGCAAGGTTAGCGCATACCGGCCCTAACCAGTGGGCCCGCATGCTCAGCTAGAGGGAAGCTCCTGGCTGTAAATCAGTCTTGTTGCTGAGCTCCACACCCATCCTGTTCTGGGTCTGGGGAAGCTGCATGGCTGACCTCATCGCTTAGGCAACATACCCTGCCCCACATCCTGAGGAAACGGAGGAGAAAAACAATGAGCAGAGGCGATCCCGAAGGCCAGCAAACTCTTGTGCGGTGGGCATCTGTGGGCCCCCCAGTGTGTGATCTGGTCAGAACAGCGTTTTCCCTATTTAATGCTGACTTAGCAGCGACCCTACTCTTTTCCTCCTCTTGTCCTGCTGTTTCCAGGCTTTCCCTGTTCCCTGGCCTTGTAACTTGACTCGGTGCTGATTAGTTTCCCGACAGGTACGGGTAATGCAGTAGGAATCTGAGTCCCTGCTGGTTTTTTCTAGCATTACTGGAGCTGGGGACACGGAGGGGCATGTTCCATGACAAAGGAGCTTCGTGTCTGTGAGCAGGGCCGGATATCTCACTTCTGTTTTACAAATACAAAAATCCTTTTAATATTATTCCATTAAACTCCACTTTTCTCCTCATGTTTTGCTAATACGATTGGTATTAAACGTCAATGCTTTATTGATAACTGAGACGTGTTTGCAACACAAAGTATTGATAAAATATGTCAAGTAACGAAATGCTTGCTCATCATGTTGGTATCAGAATAACTAAGTTAACTAACACAGGGATCTAATCGCCTTTAGTTTAGAAACATTTAAAACGATACTCTGTTGACATTCATTGATAAATCAGAAGAATAATCAGCATTTATTTTCATAACTGATTAACCGTTTCAGTAATTAAAAAAATAATAATACAAACCTCTAGTGCCAGCATCACAAATATGAATGTTTGCCTGTTTTTTTCGTTTTCCAGGATATTAAACGTCATATCTTTTGGCTTTTTGTATTGAGCTTTTTAAAAAACTATTTTCTGAGATGTTAGGCACCGAATACAGTCAAGAAAATAATCATCAGATTGGTCCACTGACTAAATCCATCAGGATTTAACTGAAGGTTGTTTAATGTTCTGCTCTGCTATAGGAAGGCTACTAGTTTGGAGCACAGCTTGGTGTTTCTTTGAGGTTCCCAATCGACCCAATTACTCTCGTATGGCCCAAAAGCCGACTCGGCGTCACTGGCATACGGCCCCCAAACATGCATGGGTATGAATGTGTGTCCCCAGTGACTGGGTGTCAGTCTTCAGACTTTCCCCTGTCATCTGATTTACTGGTCTGTGGGGAAGTGCTTTTATTTTGGTCCAGCGTTCTCTCAAGGGGCGTGTCATCTTTCGGATATGGGGCTGCTTGGCAGTGTATTTTTGGGTATGTTTATTTTGAAGTATGTTTATTTTGAAGTAATCACCCTAAGATGCTTCTGTCTTTCGGAGGGTATGCTATTGCACTCATTCATCCTTTGTGTGTGTGTGTGTGTGTCGAACACAAACCGGTGGCCAGCTGTAAGGCAGAACATTTGTTTGAATATTTCTCTTTTGGTTCATCATTTAATATGTTTACTGCTGGTCAATATTCTCTCTTTCACTCACATTCCCTCTGTTTGTCCGTTCCTGGTTTCTACCCAGCCTCCCCTGCCTGTCTCACTGGCATCTCCCTCTCCACCCCCCTCTCCCTGGCCCCCCCCGTCTGTCCTGTTTGATATAAATATCGCGTCGGGTTGGGTTTCGGTATGGGCCTGTGGCCAGTTCTTCTCTTTTGCTCCCTGGCTATAAACAGGTGAGCTGTGGACCCTGGTGGGCTATCACCGTTGCCCACATGTTAATAGAAAAGATTAGACAGCCCTGGTCACCCCGCCCGCCCCCCTGGCTGCCTGCCTGCACTGTACACTTTGCTCCGTGGGAAATGGGTAGTAAAAACATTGACATCTCCCTTATCCTGGAATTCAAAGCATGCTGTAGTTAGTGGAACTGGTCCTGTAATTGTCAACGCATTATTTTCATTTTATGGACTGACAAATGGTGTTTTTGTATTCAAGCACATTCCTCACAGGCTCTGTACCTAAACTACGGACGTTTAGGGAGGAATGTTTGTTCTGCTGGAGTAGATTGTCTCACAAAGCGTAATTGTGTATCCAGGTTGCGAGTTAAACGATGCTTCACGAGGACGAGGGCAACCGTATGTTAGAGCCACCTTCCCCGCGTCCCCGCCCGATTGCTTTCTTTCTCAGAGGCGGACCGAGGAATGTGTGGAATTCCCCGCGCACCTTCGTTCCCATCTGATAAACACTGCAGGACTGTGGCACGGCTTTGGGTGGGTGGATGGGTGGGGGTGGGGAGGGGGTGGTTATATCACAGGCAGGACTGTACATGCACCCACCGCCTCAAGAATGTGTACAGCATCCACATAACTTGAGAGTTGTTTGTTGGACGTAATGAGTGTTAGTTACCACAGTGTGACCACAGATGGTTCCCCTGACAGGGTGAGCCACCGTTATATTGTTGACTGACGTTTGATGAAGTTCATCTTGTGTTATTAGTCCTACTCGTATCCTTTTTGATGACCGCTTTTCCCCTCCAGATCTTGCACAATGGGCTATTGAGTCATGATGCTGTCAGAGCAGAATTGGACTTTGTCCACTGTCTGAAATGGAAAAGATTAGCCGGTTACTTGGCTTCCAGAGCACTATTGCATTCTTAATGCTTCTAACCCTTCATGGACCAAACATGTCTCGACACTGATCACGGCTTGTTGTCTGTCCTCATGCCAAACTCAATGCTGCCCTCCTCAGGGGCAATAAGGGAAGAAAGAAGTCATTAGCATCTTCGATCTTTAATCCTTTTACGACCCGCATTAATATGATAGCCAAGAGATGCATTTAATGGGGTGGTGTGTGTTTATTGCAGACTGCTCAGTGGAAGGCTACAAATAGATATGAGCTGTGAACTATGGATTTCAAAAGTGTACTTTTCTGATGCTAAATTTAAACAGTTCCAGTTCCTTCCTCATGGCCTGTTTTAATCTTTCTTTATCCTGACGTAGAATTAACAGAATCGTCCGTGGTGCATCTTCCATTGTGATTATGGTGCCATCCATATCAGTAATGCAACTAATAATAATGTGTATTATTGTCTCATCTGTGGGTCATTTTACTTTCCTTTTAATGTTGGAGAAAAAAAAGGAAAAATCTGAACGTTTCACAAATTCACGAAGACCAAGCATGACACCCTGAAATCAAGTGTTGTGTTCCATTAATCTAACATCCAAACAAAGTCTCACATACAACAAAGAAAAGCACACAATCCTATACTTAGAACTAAACAGTTTTCGGCATTTTTGCTTCAAACGTTACTCAACAATTAGTTGATTGTTAAAACAGTTGCAGATACATTTTCTATTCAGCTACTGATTGATTAATTGACTAATGTCAGCTCTAATCTAAATCTTCTTTAAATCCCCTTTGTGTAGGACAACTCTGAATGAAGGACTGAAAGCAACACATAGATGACACTCATTTTTTACTCTGACTGTCTGCAAATAAAAACACAATCTAGACTGTCGAGGTGTTGGAACATGCAGTCGCTGTGTTTCCCCACCAAGGAAGGGAAACAGGAATGAGACATTGTAGATGAAACGGTGAATGTAACTGTGATGATGCCCCCTGTTGAGGTCGACTGGAGTTTGAGGGTCTGTGCCTGAGTCACAGATGTACAGTGTCAGCAGGTGGCAGGGGGTATAATGAGTCCACGGGCACTTTAATGGTCTAAGTCTCATAATCTTGGCTCTGTCTACAAGTGTTTTTGGAAGGCTTTCGGCAAGATGGCTGTCCTCTTCGGCAAAGCCCTAACGGACCTCCTCGGAATACATTTCCATAATTAGTTTTTCTTAAAGGCTTTTATTATTTTTGACAGCTTCTAAGGTCTTCTGAGGTACAAGAGCAATGCACCTTTTTGTCCAAAAGCAGCTGTGGTATTTTTCTATGTGGAGGCTTTTGTTTTATGAGTGACAAAGTCAACTTCAGCAAGACCTTGTTCAGCATGTCAGCACCAGGTGCAGATTATTTTGAGCTGGTCATGATATTTCAGCACATTTGCACAGACATGGGCGGCACACTGAGCTTACTGCTTAAAATAGGCGTGTGCTCCCATGTGGTTTATGTCAAACTTCATGACTTAAACATTTAGCTTCTGGGCTGGATCTGCTTTTGGTCTGAAGATTGGTTGCAGAATGGAGCTGAAGTCTGACATGCGAGAGGCTCCAGTTTATCACACTCCCCTTGCACATTCAAGCCTAAAGTCACATGCTTTTGAATGCAATTTAACAGATCGGACATAAGCCTGACGTGTGAAGTTACAATCGTAGTGATCATATTCATTTGTAAGTGCAGATTTGAGAGGGAGAATGCACTTAGAGACACACACACACACACACACTGTATAGATAGTGTTTTTATATATGTATTCTTGGATTACAGGCACAGGTTTTTTGTTCCATTATAAGATTTCATTGTGATGGCTTTGTTGTGGGATATGTTCATGTTGACACAGACGAAGGACAAATTTATCGAGTGTATTCCAAGCCAAAGGGAGCCGGGACTTGTTTTTCCAGATATTCTGTTTATATGTTTTTCATGGTCACTTTATTCTGGTGTCTGCAATGTTTACGGGGGAATAGGGAAGCCTTACGAGTATTCAGTGTTGTGCAGTTATACTTGATTTAAGTCTCTGTACCATTCAGCTTTTACTTTGAACAAAAATATTCACTTTTCTGCTTTAAAGAGCTGTGAACTATTTGGAGAAGTCGGATGATTCAGTTCACTGAAAAGATGCCCGCAAGTAACCTTTTTAAAAACAAATTTTAATTTAAAAACATCAAGAATGATCTCAAATGTATTCCGAGTCAGCAAAGGAAATAAAAGTGTTCATACATGAACATATTTAAAATGAAGAGAATATTTTAGAAGCCGGGTTAGCCATCTGACCTTGTGGTCAGATGGACAGTGTTTGACTCGGCTTCTCTTATGCTTGAGTTTAAAACTGCGGTAATTCCTTGAAACAGACCATGCCAAGCCTCTGTATTGTAACAGTATGCAGCGTCTATTCTGGACAGGCTGAGAATGGATGCATTGTGTGACGTAAGAGTCTATTTAGCTCCTGCGTTCCTGTGAACACTCGGCAGGGTAAAACTGTAGCCCCTCAACTCTGAACTGGATTCAGAAACACTTTTTGTTTGTCTGCTTCTTGGTATTTATACTACAGATCCTCATAAAACAGATTAATCAAAGACATGTATAACTAACAGAGGTATACAATACTGTGATGACAGATCAAGTTCATAGACGGGTAGCTCTCATTGTCTGATTGTATTTATAGTGTGGACCGATCAAGAAAAGTATGTTGGGGATTTCAGAGGGATTTTTTATGAAGGCCCAATGGGTTTAGGTATGGCGTTGGGCTCGGTGATATACTGGGCCATGCTGTTTTTGTCACAGGGTTTAACCTTTCTGTTGAATGATCTGCGCTTGAGGAGAAAGCTTTCTCTGGTGATGTGTTGGAATGAGGCTCAGAGACGCTGCCATTGTCTGTCTACAGCCTGACACCACAGTCGGTAGTCGCCTCAGAGCACCGACAACCCAGACAAGAATGAACCGGTCTCCAGCGCAACCATGTTTGCAGGTCGAAACATTTTGTTAAAACAGTTCAGGACTTTGTCTCCGGTGTATTTGCTCCAATAACACAAAGTATTAGAATAATTGTTGTTTAAATGAGAGTAAGAAATAAAGATTGTATTCATGTATGCTGCAACACAAATGCTGAAAACTTGAACTATCAATTCTTTCAGACGCGTTACTGGCGGACCTGGAATCTACTACGTCCCACATCTCAAAGCGACCTGTGTTCTTGCCCGAAGAGACCCCCTACTCCATCCCCAGTGGAGGGCACACCTACCAGGATGTGTCAGTCCCACCTCCAGTCCCTCCTCCACCCTCAGCCGAGGCTCTGAACGGGTCCCAGCTGGATCAGCCGGACTCCCATCACTCCTCTCAGCAGGTATGTGCTGTCGTATGTCACCATGCATACGTCATGAACGAATGTTTCTCCATGAAACCATTGAGCAAACGGGTTTGTCATAAAGTGCTTAAAAAGCAAAGTACAAGAAAGTGACACGGCACACAATAATTACATTTGTTATCGAAAGATGTAGAAAGACGATTTGTTCAAGTTCCATGTTTGTGTGCTTGTGATCACCTGATATCAAACTCATCAGAAAATAAATATGAGAGGGAAATCAGTCCTGCACAGGTATCTGGGTCCAGATGAATGTCAAATCGAAAGCCAAGTGGAGATTCTGCTCATGTCTTCTCTGTATGTGTCACTGATGTGTCCTCTGCAGTCCTTGGGCTCAGCCCAGAATAACTCATGGTCCAGGGACAGCAGCAGCTCTCCGTTGTCTCACATCGAAGAGGACCATGTCTACAGGTATCCTGTCACACGGTTGAAATGTTGCACGTTTCATCGTCATTTTCTTTAACCTGTAGATACTATTAGCGGTTGTCCCTGTCTGTCTCCTCTTCAGTTTTCCAAACAAACAGAAGCCAGTAGACACGTCAACAGCAGCCATGACCTCTGCCATGGGCAGTAACCTCTCCGAGCTCGACCGACTGCTGCTGGAACTCAACGCAGTGCAACAGAGCTCCCCTTCATTCCCCACCACAGGTACAGTCAAAGCCCTCAGCTCTATCAGTTCTGTTTGTGGTGAGCATATTTAGTTGTACATTACATTACATGTCATTTAGCAGACGCCTTTATCCAAAGCGACTTAATAAGTGCATTCAACCACATAACAACAAGAATCAAGAAAGTAACATTTCTTCAAGAACGCCAAACTACAAAAGTACCATAAGTAATACCATAAGTAAGTGCCATTCAAGTGCCACTGAAGGCCTAATCTGTTTTTATTCAAGGTATAGTCGGAAAAGATGTGTTTTTAGTTTCTAGTGGAAGATGTAGAGACTTTTCGCTGTCTTGATGTCAGTGGGGTGGAGCTCGTTCCACCAATGAGGAGCCAGGAGAGCAAACAGTCTGGATTGTCTCGAGTAATTAGCTCGGAGTCACAAGTCGATTGGTTGTTGCCGAGCAGAGTGAACGTGCTGTAAGGCTCGACCGTGTGTGTCCACAGAGGAGGCAGCTCCACCGTTGCCATCCTGCAGCATCACCCACTACGAGAACGGCAGCTCCCCTGACATCATGGGGAGCCCTCCCCCTCAGGAGAAACCCAAGAGGAACGGAACAAGACTGGAAGAGGCCCGACCCACCGTGGAGAGTCTGCTGGATGAGCTGGAGGGTTCAGTGCCTTCACCCAGGTGCTTTATATCCGAGTCCCGCTGCCACACTTGAAGGCGGGGTGAAAAGCACGAGATCAGCAGATGCCTTGAGTTGAGGTTTTATAATCTGTATTGGCAGAGAAATAGCTTGAACAGTGAATCCCATCAGTCGAGCCACGACACCCCCGTTGCAATAGGCCACATTCTCCGATAGTGAACTGCTACTCTATCAATCAGAGCTCCCCAAGACGGATGGCATCGCAATCTGAAATAGCCAATTTATGTTTACGATCATATTAACGTTCAAATGGTAGTTTATATACGACAGTATTTTGAACGGGCTGCATTCGGTTATGTTGTGGAAATGCTTTGAACACATCTTTAAGTCCCGTCACATGGTCGCACACGCAGCTAGGATGACTTTACGTCACGTTGCTTTCTTCCCAACTAGTTTCAATTGGTTGAATAATGTTAACTTGATTACCAGCTTGCTACCTTGTTCTTGCGGTTGTGTTTGCATTAATCTATGATCCATCTGTCATGAAATAGAGGATTTCCTAGACCAGTTATAGCCATAGACTGAGTGTCTTTATGAATTAGACTTCCACACAGAGGAACGTATGAAGTGATCCCAGTCTGGACACAGTGGGAAGACTGTGCTGGGCCATTGTCCTCGGTCTCCCTTTAGTTTCGTCTTCTACAATACTAATACATATGGCAGTTTCGACATATTGGCAGACCTATTCTCAATTAAAACTATTTATCTAGGTTTACTGTTAGTTTTGTCCTGCCGATGCTTTAGGATCAGGAACACAGAATGACCGACCGTACTTCCTCAGAACGTACATGAATGCCAGCAGTTGGCTGTTTGTAAAGCTTCAATGTTTGCACGTAATAACAAATCATATTATAATTTGTATTTTCCAGCTCCTCTGCTCGCCACGGCGATTTGGACACACCCTCTCAGCAGCAAGCGAGAATTTCCGCTTCCTGTGCCACAAGAGAGCTCGACGAGCTGATGGCCTCTTTGTCTGACTTCAAGGTACAGACCCGCATGAGTGACGTCTGGAAAGGCTTCAACAAACACACATTTCTATTCATTTCGCTGTCCTCTTCCTCTTATCTTGCTTATGCTTCTATGTCCTTCAGCCCAGTTCTTTGGGCTGTCTGCTAGACCCAGCAGAAGCATCTTCCAGCTTTCCTCATCCTCCAGCCTCTTCCTCCATCAGCCCAGTGGCTTCTCCTTTCCCCAGTCTGTCCCAAGTTCCTCTCTGTGCCTCTCCTCTGTTCTCTTTGCCTGCTGGTCTCGAGCTGCACATAGACGAGGATGGAGGAGACGGCGGCATGTCAACGCCCCATTCAAACTGTCTCTGTCCACACAGTCCTATATCCTCACTTTCTGCAGCCAGTGACTTAGACCAGGACATAGACGTCTCTGCCACCATGCTGTCATCCCAAACGAGGGCTCTGCTTGTCCTTTCTCATGCTGCTTCCTCGAACTCCACCCTTATGAGTAATAGCCCAAGTCCTTCGAATATTGCCACCACCCCCTCCCTCACGTCAGTTAACACGGTCCTGGACCACAGGTCCTCCAAGTCCTCTAGTCCATCTGTAGAGCGAGATTCACCCTCAAATACTGTTGGTAAATTCCCTTGTGCTCCTGAGACTATGAGCAAAGGATCTGCTTCTTTTCAAGACCTTGTTTTGAATTTCTCTACTCCACCTCCTTTTAAAAACCTTACCCCACCTCTCTCTGCTCCAAAGACTCCTTCACCCATCCCTGCCGTTCTGTCTATATCTCCACATTCTGCGCATGTTTCGTTAAAAACAGCCTCGCCATCACCGGTCTGTCCATTGCTGGCCGCCTCTCCGCTGGCCTTCACTAGCACCAGCAGACAGTCGGCACCCGCACCCCAGAGAGACAGCCCCTTCACCGCACAGCAGCCCCCCATGGGGGAGCCCTCCTTGGAGGAGGCACTAGACAAGCTGCTCGCGATGAGTTTTGCACAGAATCCCTCCGCAGCACATCTGGAGGAACTGAAGGTGGAGTCGGAGTGTTTCGGCAGAGGAATGCAGGAGATGCACGAGGAGCTCATCCTGCCTCTGGACAGAAACAGTATGCAGCCGGACACTTTCACCAGCGCCACCAACACCATCACCGACGACTCGATGGACGGAGGGACTGATGGGAATGGAGATCTGGACTGGGCTGATGAGGAGCTGTCAATGTCCTTCCATGATGGACTGGATGGCACCATGTCGTCTTACACCGAGAGGCCGTACACGGATGGCAGCATGACCCCGCTGACAGAGGCCAGCTGGATGGATGAGTCCATGACGCCATCCTCATGCCCCGGGACCCCTGATGTTTCCCTGGACCTGCCCCTGCTGCCGACTCCCACTATAGACCGACTCTCTGCTTCCGGACATGTATGCATCTCCCCTCTTGCTTGACACAACATGGGCTTGTTTTGCTCACATTGTTTTGCTCTTGCTCCAGAGACCGATGCTTCCACACTAGATAGCCTCTGCTTGGAGGGTTTCTCATATTTATTTATGAAAAATTAAAACGTGATACCAAATATTTATCTGGTAGTTTGCTCACTAGTATATTTTTCGCACTTTAACATTTTAAGACTGATTAAACAGGGATGTTTTGTGAGCATTCAATACCATCTCTCAAATCTTCTTCAGCACGATCAAGTGCGGCTGAAAGAATTAGTCAAATAATTGATTAATGAACAGTATGAAAGGTTTTCTGCTTTTCTGTATTTTATTTTAATATAAAATATTTTTGGAATGTAGATCATTAGTCACATACAACTAAGCAGGCTTTCTGTATTTACTTTATTGCTGTTGTTTTCTTTACCTTTTATAGATGGCATCATTAATTGACAATAATTTAAAAAAAGAATCTGCAAAAATAAAGATAAAAAAGTATTTTTTTTAAATGCATCATCAGACAGAAGCTAGTGGAATAGAAGGTATCTTAAAATAGAGATGCTCTTTATAATCAAGAGATTTTGCTTTGATTGGCAGTACCATTCTGAGCATGGCACATATAATCTTCCTCACCTGTTGCACCAGTGTTGTGTGAAGGACCCTAATGCCATGTGCGCTGTGAAGTCGGTGTGCTTGTTGAGAGACTAGGAAGGCTGTGAGGAAAATTCATGGGTAGGGTTTTAAAAATGTTCACGGCACCTGATGTATAAGCATGCAAGAAGTGCATGACGTGTGACTCCGAGCCCACTGACCACAGCATCCTGGCCTGTCATGGATTTTTTTTTTCAAATCGGAAACTGTGTGACTCACCTGCTGCCTCCGAGCTCTGCTGCAACTGCTTCAGCTGGGTTATGTTTGGTGTGGACGTTTGATGAGATGCTCACCATTCCCTCTTAGATAAAATCAGTGATTAGGCGGACTAAGGAGACTCCTAACGTGCACCCCATGTTCCGAGATGGTCTCCTGCGCAGAAAGATGGGACCCGTCCTTGTAAACAAGAACACTTCTCAGGACCGCCTCATAGAGGAGCTTCAGGGCAAGTTTGGGATCGGCCGCTCAGAGCGGCGGCGTAAACAGCCCGACGATTGGCTGACCGAGGGTGTCATCGTCACATGCAAACCCCAGCGTTTCCGTCCCGATGGGGCCGGCAGTGAGGTCGACAAGGTTGGCTTCAGTGTGCTCAACAGTTTTCCCAAATATTTATATTCCCAATTAATTCACCTTTTAGTTTTCTACACACTTTGCTCTCTGTGTTCCTTCCCTTCTCTCTGTTTCTCTCTCCTCTTTGTTCAGATCATATTTTCCACAGAGTCGCCTGTCCCTGAGAGGAAGGTGCTCCCGCCTCTCTCTCCCCCCGCCCTTCGTCGCCTTCCTGTTATAGAGGAACTTAAGCGACTACTCCCAGTGCAGCACCCCCCTATCCCTACACCGCCACCTCTCCCTCCCCCTCCCCCTCCACGACTTCCCCACATCCAGCAACGAGTTCTCCCTGCAGATCGGCAGATTTTAAAAGCCACGCCACCACCATCCCCAATTCAGGAGTCTCCTGTCCCCAAACCAGAGCCTGTTCTTAAAATGCCAAACCGCCCTCCACCAGTGGAGCCAGTGATACCACCAAAAGTCCTGGTGTCAGTAGGCTGCCAAACAGAGTATGACCCAATCTTCCCTCCAATGCAGGCATGAACCCCTGTCTCTTATCCCTTCTTGTGTTTCACAGCTTTACATGTTTTAATCTTTGTAACGTAAAAACTTAATTTGGTGAAATGTGTTTTATCGAGCACATCTTGAGCATAAAATTGATTATCTAATTAAATCATTTCAGATTATGGCCCAAGGGAAGGCCGGCGTTCCTGGTGGGGCGCCGACACAGGTCAACAAGCTGGACAACATGCTCGGCAGCCTGCAGTCTGACCTCAACAAACTGGGTGTGCAGACGGTAGCTAAAGGAGTTTGCGGAGCCTGTTGTAAGCCAATCGTGGGACAGGTGAGATCCTTTTTGTAAATGATAATACGTCGGGAATGTAAATGTATTATAAGTTGACAATGTTCTTCATGTACAATCCACTTCTCTAGGTGGTGACTGCTATGGGCCGCACGTGGCACCCTGAACACTTTGTGTGCACGCACTGTCAGGAGGAGATCGGCTCCAGGAACTTCTTTGAGCGGGAAGGACAACCGTACTGTGAGACCGATTACCACAACTTGTTCTCCCCGCGGTGCCACTACTGCAACGGGCCCATCCTGGATGTAAGTGACTGCTGTTTGCACGTGTGGTCATATCTGTTGTAGATTACAGTCCGCCAGTAACACATGTTGCCATGTCTGTTTAGAAAGTTGTGACGGCGCTGGATAGAACATGGCATCCTGAACACTTCTTCTGCGCTCAGTGTGGATCTTTCTTTGGCCCAGAAGGTATTGTGATGTATTGAATTATCACTTTATCTTTTATATCTACAGTCCAGCACAAACAATAGTTTCCATTTGCATTTCAGTTGTAATTGAATACAAATCTGTTTGTTATTTTTTTTGAAGGCTTTCATGAAAAGGATGGAAAAGCCTTTTGCAGGAAGGATTACTTTGACATGTTTGCACCAAAATGTGGCGGCTGTGCCAGAGCCATTTTGGAGAACTACATCTCAGCGCTGAGCAGCCTTTGGCATCCGGAGTGTTTTGTCTGCAGGGTCTGTATCTTGTCTTTTCTGTCATTCAAGTGTTATTTTATGTACCTGAGCAAGGCTGGATGTTGTTAAACAAATGATAGCTCTAGAATAACCGCATCCTCCTCTGCCCTCTCTTGTCTCTGTTAACAGGAGTGCTTCACCCCGTTTGTGAATGGAAGTTTCTTTGAGCATGACGGCCAGCCTTACTGTGAAGTGCACTACCACGAGCACCGTGGCTCCCTCTGCTCCGGCTGTCAGAAGCCCATTACAGGACGCTGTATCACAGCCATGTCCAAGAAGTTTCACCCGGAGCACTTTGTCTGCGCCTTCTGCCTGAAACAACTCAACAAAGGCACCTTCAAAGAACAAAACGACAAACCGTACTGCCACGGCTGCTTTGTCAAGTTGTTCAGTTAGGGAGCAGCTATGGATCGGGGCTAAGATCAGTGTCTAAAGCATCTTTAGCAGAGGCAGGGGATTCATTTTGTGTATCAAAGAGGGCTGTCTGTATTCTGATAGAAGCATTGGAAGTGTGTATGCATTAAGTCTGTGCATGTGGTTGAAGCTGCATACTGTCTCTTGTCCCCTATTTTCAGAATGCCAGCTATGCATTTAGCATTGAGGCTCTTATGCAGTAGGTTTTGAGTTGGTCAGTAGGCCACGGTGTGACGCAAATATACTCCAAAGGTGACATCACAAGGTTTTTTTCAACTCAACACTGATATATACAAAACTATGTTTTTTTTTCTTCTCTTAATCCCAAGAAATGTGTTGGATATTTTCAACAGGCAAAGAGCTGTAATTTTCTCTGTTTTCAAATATTCTAAGTTTTTATCTTGTTAGGTGGTGGTGAAATTTTACTGAACACTGTAGAAATTCATAAACTATTAGGCATGTTTGACATGTTGCTCACTGGTTGAGCGTGTCATTTTAGAAACCATAAAAAAGAAACATAAACGGTTGCAATGGAGGAGGGTACACAGCTTATTCCCCACATGGTGTAAAGAGCCGATGGATGACTCCATATTATCACTGTAGCATTGGCTGGAGATGGGCTGCATCAGCATTTACAAAGATTTTGTATGTGAAAAATCGAGTGTCTTTACCCTTTCAAGAAAACACTTGTGTATAAAGATTATGTGTTGATACCAGAATGTCACAAAGATTATTTTAAACTGAGTGAATCAATTTTACAGTTTCCAAAATGAGTGACAAACCACACCTTTTTTTTATTTTTATGTTTCTCCAAAGGCAAACTATGCATGGATGAATATTTTCACAGTGCTTGTCAATGACAAAGTTCCGTATGTAGTCATCCACCGGTAGCTGCGGTATTCACTCTTGGTCACAGACGTTTGAACAAACTTTACGTATTTGTGCTGCCAAATCATTCCTTGTATTTTCACAGAAGAAAAGAGAAAACCACCTGAAATCATATTTGTTTCTCTTACAGTGAAGTGGCATCACACAACGATACTGGGAGTATATTGTGCATCTCTTAAACTACCATTAGTGTTTCTCGGTACATCCTGACAGGTTTTTTGTAAATATCAAATGCAGCTACAATAGAAGCAAAACGCTGGCATGCTTAGCATGTACATGTGTTTAATAACCACTCATTCAAAGAAGATGGCTGGTGAGGAGGCATAGCAAAGATGTTGTTATATGGTGGGTGTCATTACTGTATTGAGAAGCTGATGCATGTTCACTATTTTGAAATGAGAAAATGTGCCTGTGATATTCCAATGACTGCAACTGTGGATTAACAACTTTGTACTTCAGCATAAGTGTGTTTTTCTGATGTAAAAGGATGTCTGTGCCTTTGTATCAGTACCATGTCTAATAACACTGGCAAATTCAACAAAAATACTGATAACAGGTCAATAGGCCGCAGTTATGTTTTCATGTATGAGTCCACTGAAAAATGATGGCTGTAAAAGTGAGAACCTGGTGGTCAGTTGATGACTCGGCGTCTGAGTAGCATCTACTGGATGACCACCGGGTTGGGTCTCGACATGGGATCATGACATGCAGCAGATATATCGGGTCTTTTTCAGGGAATTCTAGAGCCTTAAATCTTTTCTCACTCTATTTAAGATATCATGTAACAGTTGTCTTTTCAAATCAATTGAGTAGAGTGTTATTTAACCAAAGCTATACCTTTTTTTTTAGTTGTTTGTGTCTCTTCATCTTTTTGTTCCCTACACTCTGAATGTCGGTCCTAATGAATAGTGATATTCCTCGCATCTAGTTTGATTAAGCAAATAAATTCAGTTTTGTTATTAAATAGTATAGTGCTTCATTTGTGATATTTTTTCATTTGATGCATACATTTGACACTTGCACTCAAGGAAACACCAAGTATCACAAACATGAGTCCAACTGTACAATATCTCCTTAAAGATTACTAAAAAGGTTATTTTGAATACATTAGCAACATGTAGAAAACTACCAAAATATTGAAACTATTTTTTTTCTTTATTTAGACGCTAACCCAGATTATTTTGATTGAGAAAAAATACACTTTATATAACATTAAAAAGGCAGCTCCCGCCCCGTACCAGGGTGTGGGGGTAAAGCAACGCTTTGGTTCGCCAACCGCCAAAAAACGTGAAGAAGAAGAAGAAACAGGAGCCATTAGGTCCTGTGATTGGACACAAGTATCACGTGGTTGGGTTCGTCATACCAGGGAGAATGACATGTTTATTTTTGCTAACATTTCAGGTAAGTCAAGCTAATTTTTTAATTGTAGTAAATATTGTGTTAATGTTAATTGTCTACAGTTCGGAATGTGTATTTGTACAAGTTTAAGAAATGTTTTCGGTCTTGCTGACGTCAGACTGTGCCGGTAGCCGTGCCTCAAGTATACCAAACTCATTAAATACATTTAACCAACATGCAACTAACGTTACGTGTCCTTGTTGTAACGTTTTGAGTTTAACTTTGTTTTCAATGAATGACTTTGTTTGTCAATTGTATTTAATGAATTAAAGAATCTGTCCTGGCGGTTTAATTAAAGCTTTTAGTTCAGTTGTAAAGCAGCGCCCTTTAGTAAGTAGGGTTAGTTATAAATCATGTAGGGTCACGTGTTGTCAATGGGTTTCACACTGATGGTAAAACCAGTGTGGCCTCCAGCACTGGTGCCCCTATCCAGGAGTTCCTCATCACTTAAAAGGTCATGCCAAATCCCTCAGGTGTATTTCTTAAAATGTCAGCCGTGGATTAAATGTTTATTTCAATTGTTATGTAGTTAACCTACACCATTTATATGTATTTCAAGGATCTTAATGCAAAGTGGACTCAACCATTGGCCGTACCGCAATGGCCTCCTACTTTGATGAACACAACTGTGAACCCACCAACCCAGAGGAACAGTATCGTCAGAATGCACTACTTGAATTGGCCAGGTGAGTATCAATAAAGACGCTTCAGACGCCTCGTAATGCTTGACATTGATTACTCGTGTTCAGCGTTGTGATTGACGGTCGGTCTTTGTGTTTAGGTCTTTGATGCAGGGCTTGGACTTAATTGACTCGGCGGCGTTCGACTTGTCCGACTGGGACCAGCGTCTTCCTCCTCCAGCTGCTAAAACCTCTGTGCAGACTCTTACTGTGGTCGTCATTTCTCCAGAGCAAGCTGGTGACAGATTTAGTAGAATTTATTGTTTTACTTTACATCAGTCATATTTCACTGATGTTCAACAAATGTGAATAAATAAATGTATGATGGCAGATGGAGATCTTGCTTTCAGACAGGATCAGAGTAAGAAGGGAGGGATTTAATTGTGCTTCGTTTTTTTATCTTGCAGATAAAGGTCTCAAGTGTCCTGTGTGTTTGCTGGAGTTTGAGGAACAAGAGACAGTTCGAGAAATGCCTTGCAAACATCTTTTCCACTCGGGATGCATACTGCCCTGGCTGGGCAAGGTAAAGCTGACGAGTGTATCATTTAGAATTCAATTCCTCATCAGACATGTTATGGAAAAGTTTGAGTAGTTTCAAAATTCCCTTTGAATCTTTTGTATGTTTTCATTCATAGA
Organism: Pseudoliparis swirei; assembly: GCF_029220125.1. NCBI lineage: Eukaryota > Metazoa > Chordata > Actinopteri > Perciformes > Liparidae > Pseudoliparis > Pseudoliparis swirei. Next base: position 8,486,038 of record NC_079394.1, read on the forward strand.
CCAACTCCTGTCCACTGTGCCGGCTTGAATTGCCAACTGACAATCCAGAGTATGAAGACTTTAAAAAAGACAAGGTGAGTGTAATTATGCGTTGGACGGTCCAAATTGAGCCTCATCTTCGAGCTGTGCTTTCAGTATCGCATCAGTCCCCGGCTGAATATTGTGTTCTGTCCTGTAGGAGAGAAGAAAACAGAGGGAGCACAGGCTGGAAGACCTACATGGAAGCATGTACACATGACTGAACTGTGCTGTGGTGCACGTGTGCGGCACAGTAACATTTTATAGAAAATGATCCGAAAAGTTTTCAGGAAATGCATAATACTGCATTCATGCCATTTCGTGCAGAATTTAATTTAAAGCATGCAGCTGGGGAACAAATCTTGTCTGCCTCATATCTGGAGTTATGAGTCAGAAATAGTACAAATTTAATTAATATCTACCATTGGGCAAAAAGAAGAACAAGCGGCAAAGCAACCGTCACTGACAGATCTATCTAAACAGTAGATACGAGTAAAAATAATAAAATATGTACACAATCCTAAAAAAGAAAAGACATTTTTTTTTGGTTTGACCGCTAGGCTAGCAATTGGGGTAACCATCTTGGACTAAAGTGTGGCTGCTCCTGTTCGGGTGACAGACAACATTCCTGCTCTTTCCATTCATTTGACGTGGCATGAATGCAGCATTAGCAACGGGATCATTGAAAATGTTCATATTTCAATTGGATAAATGTTGTTTTCTATGTAGTTAGAATGAAAGTATTTTAAAACTTCTGTTCAGCTGAATTTGTCAAATTAATATGATTTATTTAAACAAAGGAATATATTTCATCGACTCTTTTTGTTTTTCCACTAAAATAATGTATACAATTTGAGAGAATTACATTTTGAAAGTGCACTCCAGCAATGCAATATGAATAGTATACACTTATATTCTGCATTTAATGTCAGACCATCGCGGTCGGGTGAATCCCCACAACTCTCCAGCCCCGCATCACACAGGCTTTCAGTTAATGTCACGTGATGCTTGAGGAGGGAACTCCTTTCTTCTGGCCTCGACCGAGAAACAATTATTAACATAACCAGTTTGGTCCGGATTGGTTTCGATGCTTCTCCATCACATGTAGATTTATACCATTTCTATACGACAGCAATAATCTGGGAAACACCCATGTTTGCTTTTTGTGCACGTGGTGACACACACTATATTGAACCTGCAACCTTGCTGACTCAACTTTGTGTGTGTGTGAGAAGTTTGCCATACTTTCTCATATGCCAAAAGTTGTTTCTTTTTTTGTTTCTCCCAAAGACTTAGCTTAACCATCGTTTATTAGCTTCCGGATAATCCCAATACTATTCCACACTGTCAATATGTACTGTATGACCATGATGTCATCATGTTGCTCTCGGTTTTAAGCAGCAATTTAGTGACAATATTGTTGTTTATAAGGACACAGAGGCAATTTTCACTTTCAAGAACAACCCATGCAAAACCTCTAATTTATCATTTTTATATTGTGTTTGAATATAAATCTCTGAAAAGAAAATACCTAAATGATAGACAAATCATACATATTTACAGAATGTATTAAAGGAAACTAAATCATCGGTGTTGATTTGTTTTAAATATTTTTACTGACTGTTTCCAGGATAAGGCTGAAACTCATCAATTCATACACCTGTTGCATAGTGTGACCTCCATTAAGTAGCATAGCTCAGCTTCAGTTTGAGCAGTGTGGTCATAAGCTATATCTAAATTATAAATATTACTTAGACAGTTTGGTACCGCCTGTTTGTGACTGCACAGACCTTCGTGACACCATGAAGTTTGACAAGTTCTACAAGCATCATATTCACCTCTCGGTTAACTCTTGTGAACAATATTTTCCATAGAGCCTGACATTGCTTCATATTTAACAGGAAATCTATTCTCAAAACTCCAATATGCTTTCCAAGGCTATTTAATCTGAGTGCTGTCAAGAATCACGTTTATCATCATCTCCACCAGGAGGACATACAATCGGTCGTGGCTGTTCATGCTTCAGAGTGTGTGTCTAGATACTTATGACTTTTATGAAATACTATCCTGTGACTGTCTTCATTTTATGACAAAGTACATTGACCTAAAAGTAAAAATTATATAAAAGTTCCATTAGAAAGTAATTTCCAGAAATGTTATAGTATGCAAAAAGATCTCATGGTATAATATGCCATGTAGAAGTCATTGCAGTGTGTAATATAGTATGTATTATAAAAGGACATAGGTTGATTCAAAGTTAATGTCATAATATACACATGAAAATATATGAATAAGTATCGCATTCAAATAGGCATGTCATTTAAAAAAAAGTAGAAAAGGTCAAACACCCAAAAAGTATAATGTGCTGCAAAAAATGTCATAAAAGTTTGAGTATAGTTTTATCATATACAATTGCCATTTAAAATGGTATAGGAAGCAAAAACATTCTAAAATGCAATATAGCTTCAAAGAAGTCTTGGTATCGTGTGCCATAAAAAGTATTAAATAACCAACATGTATCTGTATTTATTGCATACATCTTCTGTAATTTAAGGGTTTTTAATAACTTATCCATGTGTAAAGTTCAGCAAACATTTGCATTTAACATGTGATTGTGCTTGATATTTCACCAATTCAAGTATTTAATACAACAATATTTTGCAGGACTAACACAAAATAATTATAATTTGTATTAGACACCATTATTTGTAATTTTTATTCAATAAATCGGTCCCGACGGTTGAATTTAAGTCTTTAGTTCAGTTGTCGAGCTGAACACTTTTCAAATATTTATACTTATTGCATCAATGGCAGCTCATTAGAAATATATGAAAAGATAAACTAATTTGGTGTGACCACAAGGCTACTCTACCCATTGAGGTAATAACCACCGAAAGACCATAACAGGATGATACCAACACACCGTCTATATGTAGAAGTACCGTATGAACATAGCATTGTTCTCACCGCTGTAAGCAGCAATTTACATACAAAGACAATTTTCTGTGATTCAAGGACAATCCATGCAAAATATATAATTTATCATTTTTATTTCATATTTGAATATAAATCTCTGTCAAATGAAAATACCTAAATGATAGACAAATTGTACATATTTACAGAATTTATAAAAAGGAAACAAAATAATCAGTGTTGACATAGGGGGATTTCTCTGACTACCATTCTTTGACATTTTTCAAATTGAGGAAATGTGTGTAATACATTTGTATAGACATTGCTTCTGTGTTGATGTGAAGAGTTCAAGACATGGACAGATCAGCTTTTTGTAATATAGGATTCTTCCATCAACAAAGATACCATATGAAAGCTTACTGGAGTGTACATGTTGACAGGAAAACAAACCCGTTGTCAAACCTATACCTTCAAATGTTGGCATGAGGAAGACGGCGTTATGAAAGATGCTTTTAAAGAATACATCCAACCCTGATGTGAGGGCTAATACCAGCTGCTAGTTGTAGTCACACCGCGTGACTTGGTTACAGTTTGGTGGAAGAGGCTACAGCTGAACGCAAGACTCAAACACAAGTCTGAACATGTTCCCCTGGCACGAGGGATAAGGCTGATCGATTCATACGCCTGCTGCCGACACACAGAAAACCAATCACAACTCCAGAGGATTCCAGTCTTTTTTTGGCAAGCTTTGCAGAAGACAGGACTGCTGCAGTCCCAGAAACAGAAGGACGTTAAATAATTTGCACAAACCTTAAAACTGACCCGACACACGAGTCCGCAGCTCGTGGAACAGCGGCTCCACTTGTTCGTGAGACGTCGTGGATGGAGCTGAGCGACTGTCACATTAAACACTTTTCAAACCATCGAAGATGGAAAACATGTTGGAACTCAAGCTTTTTCCTTCAGAACATCAAACCCACAAGAGAACAGAGGTAGGTGATGTGACCTTTTTAAACGTGCACTGCTGGCATCCAGTGGTTAGACAGTTAAAAATGCATCAGCAGAATACTGTGCGTTATGAAGCTTCTCTAACGGCTCACTTCGACAAAACGGAGTCCGAGGATATCCGAGATCGGGTGACGTCAGTCAGTTAAGTTTGAGCAGCAGTAGTTTGTGGCAGTCTGGTGATAAACTAATTCATTGTGAATATACCTTTAAGAGAAATTGGCAACAGGAAATCATACACAACCTAAATATACGACACACTTTCCTGTCACTGACACTCTCGTGACGCCATGACGTGTATGGCACGTGGCCTGCATCAGTCCCCTCCCCTCTCACTCCTGTGAACGCCACTTCCTGCTGAGGAGGCGGGGCTTCGCATCCAACAGGAACCCAAATAAGGCTTCCAAGGGTCCAGCCTGGAATCAAATCAGTGTGTGGGCGAGAACTACGTTACTTTGTAAATGTGTTAGTCGGATTACATGTTTACCTTCACATCTACTTACTTTACTAGAATATGTAGGTCGCTTAAAATCACGTGGTGTCACTTAAAAAAAAAAAAAAAAGAGAGTGTGTTCAACTCCAACACACTGAAAGGCATTATTCACTCCAACGGGAGCGGGAATTATCAGACAATTGATGAACATTATTGCACCGGACTTCAAAGTCAATGAAATAAAAAGATAGCATGAAATGTAAATGTTATAAAAAGAAATCAGATCATGCAACGTGTGGGACAATAATGGAATGACATCGAGGGACACGACTTGAGTGATGGCGATGCACGCGGTCCTCGTCCTGACAACAGAGTCGAGCTGCTGGCTGTTACGCAGCAGCCAAGCACTCCTACGCCAATGACATGAATTATGATTTCAAGCATTATAGTGGCTCAATATACATTATTTAAAAGAATATTCAAATTTGCATTCAAAATCATATGTGCAACCTATTAAATTGTCGAGTGAAATGAATGATTTTTGCCAATCATTTGACAGATAGTTGATGCTCGCTTGATTGTAAAAGGCCATATGCTTACAGCCTGTTAAACATACATAACTGTTAAATGTTCACGTCTCAAACATTCAATATGTTGTACTTCCTATGCAAATCCAATACTCAATCATAAATAGTTATTCTCTCAATTCAATAAAACGGTGCCGTGCAGATAAGCAAAAGGCCCAAAACAGGTGGGCCAGGCTGAGCATTGGGTAGTTTCTAAAGTGTCTGGGGGGGGGGGGGGGGGACCATTGTGGGCACACCAGTGATGTAGTCAGAAAAGAAAGTGTTGTTCAAGAAACAACCGACTCCAGTGAAGAATTGCCCAAGTCAACCGCCATCTTGGTAAACATTCATGGTCCCAGTGCTCGAGCCAGCTCCACGCGCTTCACCGCCTTTCAACATCACCACAAGATATTTGACCGCAGCGGCTCGCACCGACATTGGAAAGAAGAGATCGGTGCCTCCGGCGCTCCTCCACAGGTTGCATTGTCGTCTTGCCTTTCTGTGCGAGCCCACGGAGCCCCTCTGCACAGCTACAACATGGCGATGCTCTCTGGCGTACAGTTGAGATGTGTGGATGTGCTGCTTCCCCCGGGGGACTTGAGGCCCTTCGTCGCCCCACCCAGTGTCGAGCTCCGGGACCCCGGGCCCATGATGACTCCTGAACCGTGGTGGATCTGATGCAGGCCTATCATCATGGTCTCGCTGGTGACGGTGCCAAACTCGTAGGTGAAGGTGCCGTAGAACACCAGGATGTCCACCGTGAAGACCCACTCGCAGATGGCTGCAGCGTGCTGCAGCATGAAGCTCTCGTGGATGAAGAAAATGCCGCCTAGGAGCGCAAGTTAAGGGGAACAAACATATCTGGTAGATAAGAGGAGCAAAACCAAGAGCTCCTCACCTTCACCTCATTTCTAGTGGCAAAGGGAGGAGGGAATGAAAAATGTCATCCACGTTGTCATACATCTCATCCCATTACATCATGGATGTTTCTAGACAAAGTGCCAATGACAGATGTGAATTAATTATATTATTAGGATTTGATTTGATTTTGGAGTTCCATGAAACAGATGGGTTTAAAAATGGGAAACAGATTAACCTAGGAAAGGCATTTTTCAGACTTCCACTGAAGCTGAATGGTTCTCATCCCTGGCACCAAACAGAAGAGAAGCCATACAGCCATGAAGGCTTGTGTCACTCTGGACCCCGGGAAGAGAGGACAACCAACGTGAAGCCATCAGCATCACGACTGTCAAGTAAGATGGCATGAGTGGGAGCTCAAAGTGAGCCCAGAACAAAGTCGCCATGGCCTTGCTGTCCCGTCTCAAAAGTAGAAGGATAAACATCGTAATCCGTGTCTCACGGCTACTGAAGTGAAAATGAGTCTCTCCAATGTTTTAACCTCTTCATTGGACTGTGAGCAGACCGCTCTCAGGATGGCGGAGCCGCCATCAAACATCAACAACCCTTCATTATGAACAACACCAGATGTGATATGAAGAAACATATATTCAATCAGATTTTAACCAAAAGTGTTAACGATGGCCCATAAAGTAATTCCACTGAGCAAGGACCAACGATATCTGACCCCAGTGGCGGGCGGCCTAAATGGAAAATAGTTACAACTGGTATGAGTTACAACTGGTATGAGTTACAACTGGGCTTTTCATGTCAAAATGTCTCCCGTGAAAACACACAAACACAACGCAAACACAACAATACAGTGCATAACGACTATATGTGCACATCAAGAGGGTGCTAGTAAGGTAAGGATACTGAGGACGAGGGAGATGATGGCCGCCAGTGTCAGAGCCACTCTGAAATGGGCCATCCAGTAGTCGAGGGCGGTCACAGCCACCCGGTAGGTGAGCACACACTGCAGGCACACAAACAGCAGCCCTGCTGGAAATGCCACACCAGCACCCACATAGTGGAGAGATTTGGCGTGATCAACCTGACAAAGAACGGTAAAGTCAGAGGGGTTGTTTGTACTTGTCTGATGTAAAAAAAAAAAAAAATTTAAAAAATGTAAAAAGGTTACCAGAAGGTATTTCCTATTTACCTGGAAGTTGCCCACCACGACCAGACCCAGAGCGTTGGTGCAGCCGGACACCAGAGCGCTGGTGTTGACCCAACATCGGTGGCTGTGTTCGATCACCTGGGCGTAGCGCAGAAGGCACACCATCACGACTGCAAGACACGGTCACAATCACACTGCATCCACGACGCATGAAAGAAACTAGAATTATGGCCACGAGGCTGCATGCCTCCATCAAACAGGCCAGTTGCATTTTACATCCAAAACATCATCACAGCATTTTATCCTATCAGATCTTTGTCTGAAATTGCCATATGAAATGCAAAGTGAGAATTTTTTTAATCAAAAAACATTTGGCGTTCCTGCAATATGGCATTTACGACAATGAGACAGAATTGAGGTCACAGTGATCTTGACCTTTGACCACCTTTGACTATAAATAAATATACACTTTTATTGATCCCCAAGGGGAAATTAGTTCTCTGCATTTAACCCATCCTTAGTTATTAAGAAGCAGTGGGCTGCGGTGAAGCGCCCGGGAAGCAACTGGGGGTTCAGTGCCTTGCTCAAGGACACTTCGACTTGCAACTAATGGGGAGAGCGGGGATCGAACCCACAACCTTGCGGTTGCAGGACGGCCCTCTTACCCCACTGAGCTACAGCCGCCCGACCCAACTAAAGCAACCAAGCAGCTCTGGACACTAGTGAGAGGGAGAAGGGAGCTGAGAATAGACAGAATGACAGTTCAATGTATAAATGAAATGAAACATAAAAGAAACAGAGGAAACATAAAAGATGGAAACATTAATTGAAAGTGAAAACCGCAGGAGAGAAACAATTAAAGCAGAGAGGAGATTTGGGGCAGAGCTGAGTGGTGAAAACAGAAGATGGGGGCGGGAGCAAAGGAGGGAGGCCATAGAGGGCACTCGCGGGACAGAGGACAGAGGGGGAAGTGGACGAAAAGCCACTTTCATTATTGATGAGAGAGCACCGGCTATTTGAAGCCCCTTCAAATCTCCTGGAGGTTGAGAGGCTGGTGTTTGTGGGCACCACGGATTAAACACACACACGCACACACACACACTTCTTTATGTGAAAGAGCAGAAGGCAGTAGTTTTATTTCGTGCGTTTAGCAGATTACCAATGTTACATTAAATTAGCAATATTTAACCATTTCTGTTAAGTACAGGCAATGGAATTTCTTTAGCAATTGTACTCTGGATCGTGGAATATGCCGACTACCAACTATGCCATTGCCCTGCTGTTTTAATTTGTGTGTAAAGATTCCTTCTGTACACATGGCATCTATTACACCTGTCCATTCTGGAGAGGGATCCTCCTCTGTTGCTCTCCTGAAGGTTTCTTCCCTTTTTTCCCCTGAAGGGGGCTAAAATGGGCTATTCAAATAACTGAATTGAATAATATATTATAGTAGAAAAAATTAACGAAACTTAATTTATATTAGATGCAAAATAAAATAAAATTGTGTCCTTTATAATACCCCCTCAAGCATCCTATTTGTTTTGGGTCATTTCCCCCTCACATTTTGTAAATATAGATGCTCATTTTCTTTCTGAGATCGATACCATGTTCATGTCTGTACAATCAAAAAATATATATATATATATATAAATAAAATACAGCTACAGATGGCTTAACTTGGCAAAAAGACAAGAAGCAGTGAGGGGAAGCACCTCCGAAGCTCACGACACAGGGGCTGATGGGAAAAGAAAATGTTGCCAGCTCTCTTCTTTTTTTTTTTTTTACTGGTGTCCAAGATGAACGTTTTTTTGTCATTTTATTCATTTTTTAAAATGGTGAATTCTTGCCATGATTTTTTATTCTGACCAAAAAATGCAAAAATGCAAAAAGGGTCAAATAAAAACAGTTAAAAATAAAAAAAAGTATGATGTCTGTCCAAAATTATTTTAGAAGGAAAGGAAAAAAATTATTTCTGTAAATTCTTGTAGCTTTCATATTAACATGTGTTACTCAGACCCCTGTCGAGGAGGTATTCAACCACCACCTACAGAACAATTACTGGGAGAGGCTGGGGGCACGGATTCCGAGTGGGCCATGTTCAAAGCCTCCATTGTGGAAGCTCGGAGTTGTGGTCAGAACGTCATCAGGGTCCGTCTCCAGAAACAGAAGAAAAGGCCAGAATGCAAAAACACGGGTGTAGGAGTTCAGGGAGACTATGGAGAGGCACTTTTGGTTGGCCTCAAAGAAGTACTGGCAAACCATGAGACAACTCAGAAAAGGAAACCGGGCTTGGCTCTGGCTGCTTTCAGGAGGGAAGAAGAACTGTGAATCTGGATTGGGGATTTGGTCGAGCAGTGGAAAGAGCACTCTGAAGAAATTTTGAACACGACCAACAGAGGTTTGGATATTGTTGGGCTGTCTTGGCTGACGCAGCAAACCTATTCTAAAGGTGCTGGAAAGGACATCCCAAGCTGCCATCTCAGTGGGGACGTATTCTGAAAACTCTGGTTAGGGTCGTAGTGGGGACGGGCGTAAATAGAAGTTTGGAAACGATGACATAGACACCCACATTCGATACTTAATTGGGTCTTAGTAGTCACGACGTGTCCTTCGCTGATTCGTCACGCCCCTAAAACTCGACTAGAGCGACAGTTTCGACCTCGTCGTCGGCCCAAGCTCAGAAACCTCTGGTCACTTATTTCACCACTGCCGTTCTTTCTCCGTAGTATTTTCTCCAGATAAACCAACTGGAGTGTCTTGAAAATCTGCTTCCCATTTTCACCGTCACGCGCATGCCCAGTGTACATTAAGGGTCATGTGATGTGCGTTTTCAAAGGTCATCATGTGGACTAAAAATGTATCCGTATTTGAGCTTCGGAGGCACTATTAGGAAAAATAAGAGCGAGGCAAAATACCCAGTTGTTAAACTAAACAAAGCGAACCAGATCCTGGCCATAACTTCATATTTAGCATATACAGACATGCGAGTGGATTCAATCTTCTCATGAAACTTTCGGCTAAAATGTTGTACTATTGCTTTAAAAAAAAAAGAACTGTGCATGTGAGGTTTTCAGTCAGAGCGAGGCCTTACCCATGAAGGCTCCAATGTTGCCGATCAAGCTGAACAGGCAGCTCTCAGGAGGGAAGGAGCCACATTTACTGCAGCAAATGGAGACAACACAGCTCCAAGTATTAAAAAGTTTTCTTTAAAAAAGGAGGAGAATAACATAAACATATATGACAACTGGAAGTCACTTTACCAATTGTGTGTATTTCTTCCAAAAAATGTAAAGGAATAAACTAAGTGATTATTACACACCTGTGAACTACTCTTCCTAAAACAAGCATTTCACATCCAGATGTACAACTGAAATTTAGATGAAACCTTTCTTCGAATTAAATTGAAAGTAAGCCTGCCAGTTTCATGAAACCCTTTCACAAGTGTTTTTGTATTTGCCCTCGGTTAGATGCTAATTTGAAGAATAAACTAATAGTTTGGGCAAAGAGTGGGTTAGTGACTGTAAAAGAGCAACAACATAACACGGTGCCAATTCATGCCTCGGGGCTTTTGCTGACACACAATTACTTTTGTAAACTGCGTAAAGAAAGAAGAGGAAAGCTAGAACAGCAGACCTGATGAGGGGGATGTCCTGGATGGTGCAGCATGTCTTGGGGAAGCCCGGTCGGGCCAGCTCTTCTGTGCACGTTACATTGTAAGACCTGGAGCAGTGACAAAATAAGTTCAATAATTTCCTAACTGGCACCATACTGTGCCTACAGACATTAAAATACAAAACAAAGGTGTTCCCATTTCCTCCAATCAAAAGAGGAGAATCACTCACCAGTTCTCCACAGGACAAACATGGTGATTCATCACAGCCATGGCATACCTTTGGAGCAAGGAACACAACGTTCTAATCCCGTATGATACAAGGTGGAAGCATTTCATACTGGGCTTGAGGAAAAGGATCATTCAACAGGAAGGAATACTCACTGGAGCATGTGAACATTTCCATTTGTGATTTCCAGCTTTCATTTTTTATCAAGTAAATAAATGGCTTGGGATGCACAGTTGCACAGTCCAAAAAAGTAGTACTTGCTCCATTTGTACACCTGAAAATGTTAACACGTTGTGTTTCAACACACACAGCAAAGTGTCACTGTAACTCACACTATCCATATTCCTGTGATGGAGAAGGCAGACAGGCTGACAGGCAGGACGATCCAGGCAGTCATTGGGCTGGCAGTGAGCTGGCTTTGTCCCAAGCATGGGGTGAGAGGGGGGCTTCAGGTTGGAGTGGTGACACGACAGGAGGAATCAGGTGGGGGGTGGGCGGGGGGTCACTAACACACACAGGGAAACACACAGGGGGGGACATGAGAGGAAAAAAGGGGGAATGGCACAGATCTTCTGCTCCACACGGCCCTGCAGCCAGCAGCAACCTGGAAGAAGAGAGGGGAAAGTTTTACGAAAAATATATATCCAGTAAAAGTACTGTAATCATACATCTTTGATGTCAATTACACTCCAATAGTTAGATTGTAAAGAAGACTGCATTTACTATTTTGTCAGTTTCTATTTTCCTTAAGTGTTACTTATTTAGAGCTGCAACAATTCATAGATTACTGGTCAAATTATTGATTAGTGGTCAAATTATCAAATTATTCTCTGATTCCAGACTCCTAAATGTTAATATTAAATACAATTTTGTTAGGTCGTCATGCTGGCTTTGGAAAACATTGACCTACATTTCCCCCCATTGTATACAATTACAATTAATGGATGACAGAGGTGAACAACAATTTGTGGACCTACGCCCAAATAAATTGTCTGCTGTCACTTTGCTCTCACTTTTCAGCTGCTTCCCCTGTAATGTACACCAGCGTTCTTAGTTGCTGACGTCTACGTTGTTACCACAGCAACCCATGCAGGTTGGTCTGTCTTTTAGATCTGATTTGAGAAACAAATTGGATTTGCCTCCATGCTGACTTGCCTCGCATCTTTTGTACACGAGACACAGCGACAACTACAGTTGACAGCTAGGAAGTAGTCTGTATGTTGTCGTCCTAAGAACATGGCAGAAGCATTTCCACATTATTGTGAATCTCTTCTAAAAAGGTCTTAAAACAAATTGAAATTGTGTCAAATAATAGAAAGCAAACTGTTGAACTGGTGCTGAATCATCCTAGTGGAAAGGCCTATTGGACAAATATTGGAGCATCAGCATTTTCTTGGATAATATTCTCACTTCTGAACCAAATGGTCCAGATTTTTGCTAAATCACACAAGCACTGAGAGACAGAAAGAGAAGCACCCGTTGATTATAAATGAACAGCAACAGGAAGCTGTGACAGGTAGTGTCGGGGCAAAGTGTAACCTTGTGAGAATGAGCGGTCACGGTCAGCGTTGTGGTGGCGGGACGTATCATTTTACAGTCACCAGTGTGTCTTCTGCAGAGGGAAGATACAGTGAGCAGGATGAACTCGCTTTGAGCCAATTCAAATGAAAGGGGAAGCCTCAAAATCAAATGAAGAAGTGTTAAAATGTATTTCACAAATTAGATTTTTGTCTTTCGTGATTATTGTTAAATTGTGGGAAACCTTGACACAATATTTGTATCAACTTTGCTCTCCTTTGACTAAGCGGGGTCATAATTCTCAACATTTATCATCACTAAAATATGATATATGTTTTTCAACAGTAACGGTACTCAGTCACTTCCAGGCGTTGGAGCAGCTAGTCAGGTGATCGCATCAACTTCCCATTATTCTTTAATAATGTTTTACCATTTCCGACTACTGCAGATGCAGGTCAAACCAAACAACTTACAACATGGGAAGAGTATCACTTCTGCAAACTCAGACCTCAAAATAGTGTGTTTTGGTCAATTATTTTGGACTATTAAAGTAGTGCTGCCACAACTCGTCGAGTAATTGTTTCCCCCAAAATTAATGGAAACTATTTCAGATGACATTTACATCGTTTTGAGTCAATTCTCAAAACAAATATTTTAAATAATTCAAATCTATCTAGCTCCGGCTTCTTAAATGTGTATATTTCTGAATTCCTTTATTCTTCTTTGACAGCAAACTGAATAGACTTCGGTTTTGAAATGTGTGGACAGAAAAATATATATTTTGATATATCCCCTTGCACTCTTTTACTGACGTTGTGCACAGCAAAAGGCAAATCAGTCATTTGAAAAATAATCAACAGAATAATTGATAATGAAAATATTTTTTTAAGTCGGAGTCAATGTCAGAAACCCACTAGACCCGTTGAAGAGCCACAGGTCCCGCTTCATTTTTTATGTATAATCAATATACTTTTACTCTTCATACTTTAAGTATCTAATTATGCCATTTTGCCTTTTACTGATGTAACATTTTGAATGGAGGACTTCTACTTGTAACAGAGAATGTTTAAGTACTAGTAAGTCATTTAATCATAAATGCATTGGTGGTGATGCTGATGACACAGCTAAAGTCACATAGCATGATACATACTTAATACCCCATCTGACCACAGTTCAAAAGCTTGCTAAACACTGAGAATAGATTTGCGTTCAGATTTTTTCACACACAGCTTTGTTACATCCACGTTGCTCTCCTGCACTCAACATCCAAGTGTAGCTGTACATAGGAATCGTTTCCTCTTCTTAAAGCATGCAGTGAGATGTGGAGTGCTTGCAGCGGCTTTTGAAGTCCTGTATGGCGCTCTGAGGAAAGGCCAGAATCCTCACTGCAAGACGAGGTTGTTCTACAGAGCTCACACACGATAGTGAGGCTTGCAAATCCACACGGCCAGTGTGAATTCATGAATTTATACTACAATTGAGACTTCTTTTTTTCAAATTCTTCATACAGATACTAAGATTATTATAATAATATAAAGAGGCATGTGCATTGTTCTCCATGTATGCATTTCTATACTGGTGACGTCCAGATAAGACGTGACTTAATGTCCTAGAGTTGTTCGTTATTTGATTCAAATGGACATCAATCTTACGTGCGGCTTATTAATAACTTGTACATCCCTTTCTATTTTGTTGTCGTCCGGAGTCAAAGAGGCATCTCATCATTAGTTAATTGAGAAAATTATGTTTCTATTTCACACAGCTGCAACAGGCCTGGTGACGAGGCTCATAGAAAACTGTCTTTTAATTGTTGTTACGTTTACAAAAGAAATATTATTTTAACAAAATCATTAGAGCCTATACACTAATGTAAATGTGGCATGCCAGTCTAGACCAGCATTAGTTCAGATTATAAATAACCCCTGGAAGTTCACAACCCAGTTGCAGATGTAGCTCAAGTTGGTCAGATATATACAGTATAACCATCATAATTATTTAATATTCATAACCATCTCGCAGGAGCTGCTAAAACGCTGGATAGTGAGATAATACAGGCAAAGCTGTGTGTGTGTGTGTGTGTGTGTGTGTGCGCGCGTGTACGTGAATGTGTGTGTGTGTGTGTGTGTGTATGCATATGCAGGGGGGGGCCATAACACCCCCAACCCCCGCAGCCATTCAGAGGAAATATTCGACACTGTACTTGTAAGACTGGGTAAAACTGTGACAATGCAATAAACAGTTAATACATTATATTCACTTATCCACAGTTACCGACTCCAGCCAAACAGACTGAGCAGCATCCCTGAGATTGGCAGCCGGTGCTCGTGAACCGGTTAACGGTACCGTTAGCCTTATTAGCTTCTACCTAGCTCGCTCGTTAGCTTGCACTTTACCAGTTGTCTTGACTTGTCCGCACCTTGATTTCCGCTCGCCTAAGTGATAAGGTGCTCAACAAAACACAGTTAGAGGATAATAAAACCATCGCGGTTGAGACAGACACTGAACAGAGGGGAATGCACACCTACCTTCAACCTGCTATGCCCACCACGGACCTCAACAACCTTGGTTTCCCTTTAAAAACAGCGTTTTCTTAGCAGACGAGGCAAGCCGCATAAATTACTTCCGGTTATGCATTTCAAAATAAGACACAATGGTCGTGTCGCTTCTTCACTATGGAAGAATTCCCTTTAGGAAACCATGCAAAACATTGTGTCTTTCATTTGACACGACAGTGTTTTAATGTAACAGTAGAAATATAGAAGATGTTCTGCAAAACGTATTCACAGGAATGCTCATCAACACAGTTGTGCCTCAATTAATTTAACATATATGCCATTTGTGTCAGCTGGAAAATAATCACTTTACAAGTCAGTTTAGTTTCAGCAGTTTCACTATGTGTTAAACCTGGTTTATCTTTATATGATTATTTGAAGCATGAAGCTTTTATGTTCGCACAATCTCTGGTCTTATTCTGGTAACTAACAGGTCTGCTGTATAACACCTCTATAGTTTTTAATGAAAATGTCAATTGAGATGTTTCATGTATCAAACATAAGAGGAACGTGATTACACACGTTTCTCTAACACTTTTCAAAATGAAGTTTCAAATATGAAAAATGACAATGTATCTGGAATAGAATATAACATGTCATATACTTTTTTTTATAAAACTCTCTTTATCTGTGACTGTACTGGACCCACCTGGCTGGTACCGACCCACATGAGATAAGTAAAATCTTGACGCTTGAAACATCCATTGCAGTCATCTTTACGTGTCAAAGCAGGGAAGCACAGATGCAATGAATAGCAGTAATGAGCTCTGACACATGAGATTCCCACCCACATGTAACAGCTGTCCAAAGCATCAGCTGCTCTTCTGTGGGTTAGACTTCATGTAGTTAATACTGAGGTGGAATGTGATGTTAATTTGAGGGGGAACAAATGTCATTATTATTACAGATCATCATTTAAAGGGAAAATATCTTTAATAAAATATATATATATATATATACAGGACTGTCTCAGAAAATTAGAATATTGTGATGAAGTTCTTTATTTTCTGTAATGCAATTAAAAAAACAAAAATGTCATGCTTTCTGGATTCATTACAAATCAACTGAAATATTGCAAGCCTTTTATTCTGATTTATTGCTGATTATGGTTTACAGCTTAAGAAAACTCAAATATCCTATCTCTAAATATTAGAATATCATGAAAAAGTATACTAGTAGGGTATTAAACAAATCACTTGAATTGTCTAATTAACTCGAAACACCTGCAAGGGTTTCCTGAGCCTTGACAAACACTCAGCTGTTATAAATCTTTTTTTTTACTTGGTCTGAGGAAATATTAAAATTTTATGAGATAGGATTTTAGAGTTTTCTTAAGCTGTAAGCCATAATCAGCAATATTAAAAGAATAAAAGGCTTGCAATATTTCAGTTGATTTGTAATGAATCCAGAATGCATGACATTTTTGTTTTTTTAATTGCATTACAGAAAATAAAGAACTTTATCACAATATTCTAATTTTCTGAGACAGTCCTGTATATATATATTTTACTTTTAAGATTTTTTAAAAATGAAAATATAATGAATCACGTTATATATATATATTTATTTTATTTTCTCAATAAATATATTCATCGATTAAAACTACATATTCTATGACTATTCTGGTGGCAAGCAAATGCAAGAAAGTTTAATATATTTAATATAATATTGGCACCGTGAGTCAAACGAAAATATAATTTATTCTTTTATTTTTTTATAAACATGTGATAGTATTTTGAACTCACTCTCCTGTAGAACCTCCAGTTTAGACAAATTACAAAGATTTTATTTGGAACCTTGACATTTGATTTGTCATCGGAAAAGCACAGTACTCAACAGCTCAGCTCGATTCAAGTGCCCCATAAAGCTATGACTTTAACCGCATGCACAATAGTTGCTGATTTGTGCCACATTACTCCTCAGGTACCACAGAGGTATCTAAAATTGCTAGTTTTCTAAAAGAATCTAAAAGTTGCTGAGAATGATTTAAGCTCTGAGGCTTCCTTCACAAATTGTGTTATCAGCACTCTATTTTGGTTATCCAAAATAAAGCGAGGATCAACGGTGTGGATTCAATTGAGGGTGACTCTGAAAAGCTCAACTACTGACATTATGTATCTCATATGGCTAGCAGTTATTTGAATGGCTTGATCTGGATGCAGCATAGCAAACAAGACATAACCTGAGTCAAATCCAATTTTCCAATCTCAACATCATTACACTGCCAGTAGTGTCACTCAGCACAATGACAAAGCAAGTACATTGTTAGGTTTGGATTATGATTTTGCTCTTGATATCACCATCTGCTAGAGAGAGCAGACACTGCTCTTCCTCCCATTCATTAATTACAACAGATAATTTCCCACTGAGTTCTATAACGTGCTAATGTCAGGCACATTTACCAAACCTGGAAATGTAGCTGTAAACAGTTAATCCGATATTCAAAACAAATCGTTTGACTTCTTTTGAATACTCTCACCGTCAAAGTTAAATTAATTTAAATGAATTCATTTTGACAAATGTGGTCAAACTGAGCTCACATGTGCAATTCCTGAACAGTCAGTACCGATGAATTTATACTGCGAGGGTACAAATACATCCTATCACAAGCCTAATAGGTTATCAATAATCTTGGCATTCAAGAAAGAAAGCAGATGTCTATTATTAACACTGTATATTTAGTCTAAATACCATCCTTGTTTATAAATACATTTGTTTAGTCTATTCATCCCTTCTAATTGTGTTCTGGATTGTATAGGACGGACTGACACATGCTGGTGGCAAAAGAACAGTCAAGTTGATAGTAAGACCAAGAACACGTCCATATTTTTAATTGTAATCAGTTGATATGCACACAAAACAGATTTTTTTATTCAGAACTCATGTACCTGTATTTGGTCAAAATATGTGCATTGGGGCATTGTGCAGTCCTTATGATGTATCGCTGCAAACTGTTGCAATTAAAATGAATGGGTGTTTATTTAGCACAAACCCTGTATGTGTATAATCACATCAGCAAAGGTCAGGTTCAACACCAGCATTTATTGTAACGGAACAAGTGTTTGGATTTTCCAGCTGTAAATAACCTATAATCTATGTAAGGTTTTATAACCTACATGAGGGATTGCAACCGACATTCTTGTTTCACTATAAGCTGCTTTGAAGGGACTTTGCCTAATTTGATCCGTAAATCTTGCGAACAACAAAGTGAGTGACAGGAAATGTTAGATCTCAAAAGCAGATGCTGTAAAATCTTAGAATAAAGATTAAATGTGATGCTTTGTTTTACAACACTGCTTCCTCTACCGGATCAATAAGAAGAAAACATATATTTTCTCAGCATAATAATAATTGGAGTTTACACATGACCACTGAGGCGCATGGGCTTCTTCCCCTCTCTAGTAAATGTAAATCACAATGAGGTGATTGTTTTTGTCCACCCATAACATGTATAATGTAATTTGGCTTGTTTGAAACAAAAACGTTTTACTTGATGTCAATCATCTGTGTCTGAAACCCCAAAAGATGTCATTCCGTAGGCTTTTATTAGAGAGAGAGAGAGAGAGAGAGAGAGAGAGAGAGATTATATATAATACAAGCTGTCATTCCATAGGCTTTTATTATATATATATAAATAAATATATATATATTTATATAAAATAAAATAAAAGCTGTCTTTAAGTTGTTTTCATCCTGTCTGCCTGTTTCACTAATTCTCATGTCATTCCAGATCCTGCTTCCCATCTCGTCAGTCCAACTCCCTTCACCTGCCTTTGATCACTTCCTCGTCAATCCCTCATTCCCTTCACCTGGTCCTCATGCCCGTCTCACCTGTTGCCCATTCCCTCATTAGTCCCTGTCTACTTAGGTCCCCTTACATGCGCTGCCAGATTGTTTTGTGTTCTTCCTGACCAAGCCTTCCAGAGTTACAAATTGTATTTATCTGTTCCCGTCTGTTTGTTGAGTAAAGATAATTATTTTCCAGTTCTCGCTCCTGAGTCGTGCAATTGGGTCCACCCTAATACTCCCGTGACACTGTCATTCCATAGGCTTTTATTATATATATATATATAAATACATTTCCCTTTTTTCACTGTGGCCTCATTCGCATGGTGTGGCGCTGAGGCTTGCATGACACAATCAGTTCACCTCCAGTTCTCTTGAGACGCGACACGAACAAGACTAGCTCAAATCTGGTCGCTCTATTTAAATGGCACTGCTTTAACTACTTAAATCCTTAATTGTTTTAACTTGTCAATGGTGATTGGCAGCAGGAGAGTAAATAAAGAGTAATACTGTATGGTTCATAATGTCTTGAGCCTTGCAGAACACCATTCCTGTCCCGGTGTCACTGATAATCAGCAGGACAATAATCTGATATCCAATAAGAGGATTCAGTTGCAGGAAAAGTTATGTTTATTATTGCATCTGGTTAAATCACTATGCCTGTAAATAATGTATTTTACATTTATAAAAGGACACTTAATCCTAAATTAAAGAAAGTATTTTGTAAAAGAAAATCCAAAATCCTTATCAAAAAGAAAATGTTTCCTCAAGCAAAACAAAAGACTCAAAATATGCAATGATATTTTCCAATAATAGCCTTTCAGTATAACTTCCTTAGGGATTTCAAAATATCTATGCAGTGCCAACAAAAACAATGCTGATTCTGAGACTATTCTGTCTTTAAATTACCCAAATCCGCTAACATTTATCAACCTGAAGGGGGTGAATTCATGATGAGGATTTGTAGACAGCCAACCTCATGTCAGCCAGGCAGCTCAGCCGGGGATAATGGTATTTAGATGTCCTGTAAGCATGCGGATCCTCTCAGTCAGCAACATTAATGGGACCATGAGGCATCATGTCCTCCGTGCTTAGGTAAAGGGGGTATTAGACAGCAGTAATGCTGGCTGGTCTGAGCGCTCTGTCTGTTGTGTAGTATACAGAGGATCATCATGGAGAGCAAAAGCAAGGTGAACAACTTGTGCAATCGGAGGCAGAGTCTGTTCCCCAACTACAAAGTCGCAGATTCAAACATCAATCGAAGACCCTCGGAGATTACTTATCCACTTGACAAAGTAAGCTGTGTGAAGACATGGACCTCCATGCAGGAGCTGAGCAGGGACATCTACGACATTTATGCAGAGTATGAAGACGAAGCGGATGACTGTGCTCCGTCCAGCTTCCTGAAGACCAATTTACCCTCCAAGAAGAACTACACAATCAACATCAATGTAGGGGGGAAGTCCTACCAGATAGCCTACAAGTCGGCCGCCAAGTATCCCAAGACAAGAATTGGACGACTGGCCACCTACATGGACCATAACATGAAGCTGGACCTGTGTGATGACTACACTATGACAAACAATGAGTACTTCTTTGACAGGGACCCAGACGTCTTCCACAGCATCTTCAACTTCTACAGGACTGGTGTGCTGTGGATCAAGGATGACTTGTGTCCTCGCAACTTCCTGGAGGAGATCAACTACTGGGGCGTGAGGATCAAGAACAGCCACCGCTGCTGCCGCATCTCTTTTGAGGAGAAGCACGATGATTTGAACGAACAGCTGAAGATCCAGCGCGAGCTGGAGGCAGAGCTGGAGATTGAGGAGAATGAGGAGCTCTTTCATGACATGTGCTTCGGCCAGACGCGCAGGGCTATCTGGAACTTGATGGAGATGCCGTTTTCGTCTGTCAAGGCCAAGCTGATGGCGGTGGCCTCCAGCCTGTTTGTCCTGGTCTCCCTGGTGGCCATGACTCTCAACACAGTAGAGGAGATGCAATACACAACTCCTAACGGTCAGCTCAGTGGGAAGACGTACTGGGAATACGTGGAGTCCGTCTGCATCGCCTTCTTGACCATGGAGTACCTGCTCCGTCTGTTGTCCACTCCTGACCTCAAATCCTTCAGCAGGAGTGTGCTCAACACCGTGGACCTGATTGCCATCCTGCCTCAGTATGTGCAGGCCATCGTGGAGTTCTTTGACAGCACGGACTACTACGTGAAGCACGAGGCCGACATGCAGGCGGTGGGGCAGGTGGGAAAGGTGGGCCAAGTGTTGCGGATCATGAGACTGATGCGAATCTTTCGTATCTTAAAATTGGCGCGACACTCGACAGGACTGCGGGCGTTTGGCTTTACTCTGCGTCAATGCTACCAGCAAGTGGGCTGCCTCTTCCTCTTCATTGCCATGGGCATCTTCAGCTTCTCCGCCATGGTGTACACTGTGGAGCATGACATGCCACAAACAAATTTCACCAGCATTCCTCATGCATGGTGGTGGGCTGCTGTAAGTACATCATTTTACAATGTAGTAGTGTAAAAGCCCAGCAGGGTTTAGAGGGAAGATACACAGTAGAGTGGGAGAAATATGGAAAGCACCCAAAATTGAAAAAGACAACAATGTAAATAAATCACTTAGTTACAGACCTGAGCATCCTAATTTATCTAAGTGACGAGACAGTTTTAAAAGGTGGAAAAACCTGGTTAATGTATTGAGTTAAGGTTTTAGATTGAGTTATTAACCTTTGATTTGCTGCCTGTTTTTATGAATAAACCCGTTAACATATCTTTCCCCTCCCTCTTACACCAAGTGGAAGAGTCTTACTTCTAATCCAGGGGAGAGAATTGTTAATCGTCTGAATCATAGCAATGTTTATAGTGAAGGCAACTGTCAGCATTGTTTAATGCTACATATTCCTGTTATATTCACAACACTAGGTGCGAGATATGGAAGCTGTTTCTTGATCCACATGATATAGGTGAAAACCATTTCCCCCAATTGGTGGCCGTAGATCTAATATTAGATAAAATCGTATAATTAGCTAAAATTACTGGGGTTTTCATAGTCTGCAAACTTTTAAATCAATCCAGAGTATAGACTCCTGAATAGGTTTCTAAATGTTTTGCTCAACTAGAACTTGGAGATCTCTAATGCTTGACAACACTGCACATTTCAGCAAACAAGGCGAGGTGTAAAAGTGTGAACTAAAGTGTATGAATGCATTAATTAGCTTGTCATAAACAACTGTCAGCAGAAGGAGGACTCATCCACATGTGGAGAATCTAGAGATCAGTGCAGAGAGGCTCCAGAATTAGGAATGGTTGATAGCCACATTGCGTTCTGTTAATTCTCTTTTCTTTTTCTTTTTTACTTCTGCCTCCAATGTTTTTTATAAATTGGCCCAATAGACCACATGGATCAGCTCAGGTCTGCTGAACAAGACACAGACTGAACAGTGTCCTACAGGTTTGTAAGTCATGTGTCTCCATCCCCACTGACTGCTCTCTTCCCTCCGTTGCAGGTCAGCATCTCCACTGTGGGCTACGGAGACATCTACCCAGAGACAGTACTGGGCCGTCTCTTCGCTTTCATCTGCATCTCTTTTGGAATCATTCTCAACGGTCTCCCCATCTCCATTCTCTTCAATAAGTTCTCAGACTATTACTCTAAACTCAAGTCCCATCAGTATACAGCCTGCTCGAAGAATCGGGGGAAGGTGAGACTTTCCGACAGGACAGCGACCAAGTTCAACCGCTGTTTTGGAAGCCCCCAATGTCCTGCACATTGATGGTTTGTTATGTGACTTTTTATAAAGAATATACTTTACTGTAAAACTGTTTTAATTAAATTGTATGTGATGGGGCAAATTGGTGGAACAGGGACAACAGATGAAGGTTCATTCCCCTAGGGTGGCACATCTGAGCATATATTTGGCAACTTTTTTTGTTGGTATTAATATGTACAACATGCTATCAGGAAGAAATGGGGGACACTTGTATAAAATTAGGCAAAAGACATCACAACATGTAATGTTTCCATTTGATGTAATAGTGCAGCTGTTTTCCCAATGATTTTCATCTGGCTTTGAAGAAGTTGGAACAAGCAGGAATATGTCTCCCAGTTATGGAAAGACACCTTAACCATGAATCATCCTGATCAAACCTGAGCAATTACTTTCTTTCTATTTACAAATAGCATGTTTTATATCTCTACACTCACCAGGAGTTCTGCAGAGGCTTGCAAAGTGTAGTAAACCTTCAAATACTGGTGCTGCTTTTCATGTGTTTTTAATGTACGATAGTTCCGCCTATAGGATGCAGCGCAATTTACTTGCATGTAGTGTATAAGTCTCAACCATTAAAGTCGATTTATAACCCAATATGAACATCATAACAGTATTTGCTGACCCAGTAGTTTTTAATAAAAAGACATTTCGATTTTGTTGTACATTTATTAAAATCAGGAGATAACAATCTAAATACTGTACACAGTTTACATGAACATCCAGTATTCCATGTGACAAATGAAATACTACAAAGCTTTTAGAATTATTATGTCTTGTTCAGGCTGAAGTGTCCGTCTTCTTCTGGATTTGCAGATGCAAACAGCTGCTTCCTGTGTGGGCGGGACGGGGGTGTCGGGGGTCTGGGTGGACGGGCAGGGGGGGGGGGGGGGCCCTGATTGTACTTGTTCAGTGGTCTGCTGAGGGTGACGGGTTGGTTGACGTCCACCCTCAGCTGCCCCAGGAGTGAGACAGAGGAGTCCTGCCCTGTGAGACACAAACACCAGAGATGAATACGTTTGAACTGAACTACACAACCTTTACATTGTTGTGTTGGATCTGGCCTCCGATGATGGGATCGTATTACTGATAATTCAGTAGTCTGAGTGAGGGATTACTTACTCCGCCCACTAAAACAAAGGCAACCGCCGCTCTTCATCTGGTCCTGTAGTCCTTCATCCTTGTCATGTGGTCCTCCCTCGTCATCTTCTTCATCGTCGTCAAGGAGATCCTGGAAGTTGTGTCACAGCAATCGATAACTAAATAAAAAACTTGGAGACTTTTCTTAACGTTAGTAATTATAACCACGCCAACCAGCCTTCCCCCGCCAGGCGTGAGGGAAGGCTGTCTGGCACTTTTTCAGTCCTGCCGGGCAGTCGGGCGAGTCCTCTTCCTGCTCCTCCTGGTAGACTCTTCTGGTTTCTGGGGGACTGGGGCCGGAGCTTCTTCAGGACGTTCCACAGCTAAAGAGAGGGTGAGAGGACAGGAATACCAAAGGACAGATACGGGAGAACATTCCTGCCAACTGCTATAAGACTTTATAATAAATCACCTCTGACCATATGCTTCTTAAATTCATCAATAACCCTTTCACCGCTTTCACTGTATATACACTGTATAGACTTAGCATTTTCTTTATCATCTAATTTTCTTATATTGAATATTTCCTGCTCTGCTATTTTATTGTATATATTGCGTGTTTACTCTGTAACCTTGCTTCTACAACCAAATTTCCCCCTGTGGATGAATAAAGTATCTGTTCATCGCTCCATCTATCTGTCCATCTATCTGTCTGTCTATCTGTCTGTCTATCTGTCTGTCTATCTGTCTGTATATCTATCAATTTTCTCTCGGTCTGTCTGTCTATCTATCTATCTATTGCAAATTATGTTTTCACATACAAGGAATGTGTCATGGCGGATGGTGCAACATAAGACAATAACATTAAACAATCAACAATCAACAAAGTGCAAGAATTGTAACATATTACATTCACAGTAGAATATAAAATAAAGTGCACATACAAACCAATAACAGTACTTTAAACAGTGTAAGTGTAAGTTTACAGGGACAAGTGTATTACTTACCTGATAACTTAAGTTAGGTAAGTTAATTTACCTGCGGGCCTGTCCGCGTCGGAGCTGTCGGAGTCTCATTCGCTGCTGATGGAAATGTCACTCTTGCCTGTCTTCAAAACTTGAGAGCCCTGGATAACGTGTTAGTATCGATCCACCGTGCAACATCACAGCAGTAGGGCTGACATTCAAGCTAACCCGAACCCCCTAAAAGCTGTCGACATCTTAACGCTGATTGGCCAAGACTCGACACGTCCCATTAAAGATGTTTTACTGCGAAGAGCACCACATCACATTTTCTCCGTGTTTCACTGCAATCTCAACCCCAGCGGGCCAGTCGACCCCCCCCCACCCCAAAACAAAAACTCTTCGGATCTACCCGATTCACGTGGATGACCCATTTTGGTTTAAAAACGGCGAATTTCGCCGAAAGGTGACACGTTTGCAGGTATGTTATGTGAAAAGGTGCACCTGGGAGTTGGGCTTCCATACCAACTTGCCAATTCATACTTTTTTTTTTCATGAACATAAATGCCTTTCAATATATATAATTCAAATTAACCAATATTAACCAAAGAGCTTTGCTGTCTGAAGTGCTGCTGCTTTATGTAATTTCCCCCTGGGGATGAATAAAGTCAAATGTAATCGAATCTAATCTAAATATCGACCCAAAAAAGATGGATGTGTTGTTTCTGCAGGAGAGACATGTTCGGGTCCATCAGACGAGGTAGTTTGGGGATTATGGTGGGACGGGTCCTGTGACCACATGGCACTGATATTAGTGCAGGGCGGTTCTGTTTTGGACAACCATCTTGTCCTCTGCTGAGGTGTTGAAGGGTCGGCTTCTGATTGTCAGGCCACAAATTGAGAGCTCTGTCTTCTACAGTATATCCACCAAACCATTTTTACCATTCTGTACAAAGAGCTGGTGGTGATTATAACTGGAATTTAGATTTCACTGATTGGGGTTTGTAGCAAAAAGAGAGAGTTATCTAGCCCGATGCATTAATTAAATTGCATTTCCTTTTTACATGAACAGTCTATAAATTGCAACTGCAATAGCACGTGTCGTCCAGCAGATGGCAGTAGTGCAGCAATGATATCTGCTGCACTAAATCCTCAGAAGAAGTAGCTCTCTCTCTCTCCTCTGCTGGTGAAGTGACCTCTGTTGCTAGTTGTACAACTATGGCTCCTCCAGTTGCTGTGTCGCCTCTGATTAAGGTTTGTGTTACTCGTGTTTACTATAAAATACTTTCGCTATCGTAGTTCAGCTCGCTCGCTAGACAGAGCACGCTAACTTGCTAAGCGTTAGCTGGGTAGTAGGTTACGCTATCCTACGTCTAACGTCAACGTTACTGCGACGTACAGCTCACAGTAGTTGGAAGCATTTGTGCCGCATTATACATTTTTATTGGCAGATATTGTGTTGAACTTTATTGTTTGGTGTGACGTGCATGGATTGAAATGTCACCATCTTCATGCATAATAAGAGTCTCCTTTGAATCGATGTGACGCTGGCACGAGCACCGGTTGTTATAAATAGAAATGTCCTTGGATAGAATGGACATTCTCTAAATTTAGAAGCATTTTGAATACATGATATCGTCCTTTTTATCTCTGAACAAAGGTTACCGTTTGTGAATGTATTTAATTCAGCTGTAACTTGTTTTTTAATAAACGTGTCGTCCTCGTTGTTGCCCTCTGCTGGTTATTTTGAAAGGTGACTGATTGCAAACTTCAGGTGTGGTTTGTGACACTTTCTTGTAGCACTAATTAGAGTTTAGTGGGTGAAGCCACATTACGGACTCAATTCTGTGTCAGTGAAACTTCTACAGTAAATAATTCCGATGAATAGTAGAACGTCCTTTTCCTTAATACTTGATTGAGAATGTGCATTGACTTTGAGGAAACCGCACCACCGACATTTATTTGCATTGTTTTCTCCTTTTACAGACCGCAAGGTATTCAGCTTTGATTGCTGGAATCTTCTATGGCAAGAAGAGATATGGTGAGTTATTCTTACTCGTTATCATGAACTTAACCGGAACAGTGCACTGAGAGGAACCCACCGTAATATACTGGAAATACTCGTAAATTGCACTGCATAGGGGAATGCAATTTACACTTTAAACATCTCGTCACAAACCTGATTTTCTTACCAAAAGCATACAAGGTCATTAGCTTGAAACATAAGATTAGACTACAGGTAATGGATTAAAGGTTATAAAAAGTTGATGTCCAAAAGACGACTGATCGACACTCAGTTCCTGCGGTATTTTATTAAGAACGATGTGACACTGAAGGCCCTTATTTGAGGTCGTTCTTGATTGGTGCAGCTTAACAAGTGCACTTCAGCTCATGTTACTAAATGTCATTTTAATAGACCGTCAATATTGGGTGCAATGTTTTGATGCTGTTTTTTTTTAATTTTTAAAACGCCTTAATCTTCTCAGATAACTTGAAGCCGATTGCCGCTGAGGAGAAGAGGATCGAGGAAGAAGAGAGAAAGATTCGCGAGGAGCAGGAGCGTATCGCAAAGCAGATTGCAGAAGGTAGCCTCTCAGGCTTCATGCCTCTGTCAAATATTTATAGTCTACCACTGTTGGAACTTGCATACAGCTGCATGCTGCACTGTTTAGTGAGGGGATGAAATGATGGCAACACATGTACAATACAGTTGGCTTTGCATTGCACCATGTTGTCGCTTAGCCCATCAATGTAAAGTATGTTATTTGTCAATTTTGTAAACCATATTTGCTCTGTAAAATCCTAATTGTATTAATCGTATTTTTTTTTTTTACTCTTTCCTTACAGCGAATGAAGACACTATTCTGAAGTAAAGCTGGGGTGCCGTGTGAGGATGTCTGTGTGCAATGCCCAACATGTTCCTCCTTTTCCCCTGGAGTAATGATGGCAAAGTCAGGTTCCAACTGGTCAGACACTACTGTGTTGGAGACCTTTTGACTGTTGCTTGTATAATACAACACCTCTCTGGATTGCCATAGACAATGATTTTTAACGTAGTTACATGTTATAAAATAAAGCTCCTGAGCTCCACATTGTAATCCGGCAAATGAAGCCGCACTCATAAGTTATAAAGTTCGTCTTGGTAATAAAGCAATGCAATGAATATATAAGTACACAGTCAATGTCGTCCCTCTTTGTTTATCACGTTTTCTCCATCAGCCACTGTTATCGCACGACACAACCAATCGATAATGAAATTTGTTGCCAACTATTTTAAAAATAGATTTACATATACATACATATGTGCCAGTTGACCCCCCCCCCCCCCCCCCAAAAAAAAACCCAAAACTCTTCGGATCTACACGATTCACATGGATGACCTATTTTGATTTAAAATGACATTTTGCCGAAAGGTGACAAGTTTGCAGTTATGTCAGTCTTTTAAATTACAACCACAACTATACACTATATAAAATGGGTATGCCTGTATTACTGTGAATTAGATCAGGGGTATGAATAACACATATGCTTATAATGAGCTCGGGCAGAACAGAAAGTGTCCATAATGTATATTATATATAATCAGCACATTGGTCTCTATAAAAAAGTATTTACAAACATAATATGAATGCTCCCGGACTTTATCTTGGTCTAGTGCTCCCCCGAGTACCTCTCTGGCAGTGAGGCCGGGCCGGGCCTTCCCCAGTAGTCCACAGCCCGGACTCTGTACCAGCCGCCGACCTCCTGCTCCACTACAACACACAACATGGTATATGGTCTTATTTCTATGGATGTCACAATACCAGATATCTTAAAAGGTGAGGATTTTATGTTGTGTTGCTCATTGCCATCATTTAACAATCTATAACAAGTGGAAATTCTTACCTGGTGAATAAACATAAGAATTAAAAATGGTGTTTGGAGTATTAATTCTGCTGAACTCCTTGTGGTCTGTGGAGAACTCCACTTCAAATGTCTTAATGCATCTGCAAATACAAACAAGTTAAAATGCAGAAATGCTTTCTTGTTCTTGTTTATGCATATTACATATGCAATTTCAACATAGTTCTGGCTGAAATACGCTATGAAATAAAGGAATCTGTCCCCACTTTCACTCCTTTACATTTTCTTGCAGTGACAAAAACTAAAATAAAGAAATAATCATGTGCACCTACTTGGAATCAACACAGTGGTCTGACCAGACAATCAGGACTTGGCCTTTCGTGATCCTGATGAAGCGTAATCCATTGATCTAATTAAAAGTAAAATGCAGTTGAGAGTTTTTCCTCTTTTTAAATTGTCAGTTCAGTCGCACACGGTAGGATTTAAATGATGCACCGTTTAAGATGAATGACATTTATGAAAATCTTCGAGGTGGACTACGAGGCACATGCTGAAAAACACAATCACATCTAGTCTGACTTCACATTGTCAATGTGTGTTGGTACCGACCTGCTCTGGCTTCGCTTTGGGCCGGGCACAAACATGGACGAGGAGGACGGACGGCACACACAGTTTGGCTTTTAGAGTCAGAGTGTCCGCGGCAGGAACTTCCCAGGGTCCTTCACTGTGAGGGTCCTGACACAATGACACATCATGAGTGGGTCAAACCATGTCTAACAGCACTTTAAACAGAAGGAAACGTCTGAATCGATCAAAGGAATCAACTCTGCCAAATGTTGATTGTGCTGGTGACAATAAATAGAATTAAACTCTTCAACAATATTTTCAAACTTGAATACACCTTGTCTCTTTAGCAGCATCTCATACACACTAATATGAGACTCAGTTCATCTTCCATACATAGATTGAGCCCAACCGGCTTGCAATCTTGCAAACAAAGTATGTTACATTGATTCAGATTGATTTTTGATTTAGAAAAATGAATTTGGCAAATTACCAATAGAGGGGGGGATAGAGCAGTAATCTACATGGTGAACTAATTTTACATTAGGTTGTTCAGCTGTAGTAAGACGGCATTGAAGGCCTAGGTAGAAAATGCACGGCCCGCCACTGATGTACTGCACTACAAAAACACGACAGGAGCAATGAGCTTCACGTTCAACATTGTAAAATTACTGTACACAACTTTTTTTTTAGATTAAATTATCCTGCAAATACTAAAATATCATAA
Source organism: Pseudoliparis swirei (assembly GCF_029220125.1). Classification (NCBI taxonomy): domain Eukaryota; kingdom Metazoa; phylum Chordata; class Actinopteri; order Perciformes; family Liparidae; genus Pseudoliparis; species Pseudoliparis swirei. Next base: position 8,515,644 of record NC_079394.1, read on the forward strand.
TGTTAATTTGTATGATTTTGATCAGCCTTCCCGTTTACCTGCACACTCCTGAGGCGTCTGAACTGGTCTGCTGTGGGATAGTCGGGGCTGCCCATGCTCTGCCACAGCTGGTATGGGTTGGTTACGTTGTTGTCGATGTAATACGTGATATACATGAGACCTGGAGAGCAAACAGAAAGATAACAGGCAGCATTGAAATGAAGCCCTCACTTGCAGAAATAAAGACCTTTTAAAATATTAACGTAACTACGATGACCTTTTAATCTGCCGCAACAGCATCTTGTTAAACCTACCCTTCTGCGCAGCCAATCCTTTTAGTGAAACGGTGACATCGTCAGTGTTAGTGGAGGTGCTGTTGTCGTCACTGTTGTAGATCAGCACCGCTGCCTGCCAGCTGTCTGAGCCTCCGGGTATTACGGGCTTGTGGCTGCTGGCCAGAACTCCCACAGTGTTGTTGTTGTTGTTGCTTCCTGCTGAGCTCAAAACCTGAGCCAGGATCTGGGTCTCTCCTCAAAGAATATACAGGAGCGGCAAAGGGGCAATTCAAATATGACTTGGGCAGATTTGACAGCAACATCATGGAGACCTGAGCTTGTACAACGGGCTGCTTTAGAAAACCCACACATGAAATAAATCAATCATAACTCAACCATACTCTTCCACTGAGGCACATGTGAAGCCCTGGAGGGCCGCCTGTTTAACAGTCAAGAGGTTGTCACCTAGCAAAGCCAGCAGGCCCATGACAGCGAGCACAGGCTTCGTGATCAGCTGGACGTGAGGCGGCTCGGTGTTGTTGACCTGGAAGCGGGCCGTCAGCGTGCGCTGGGTGAAGGGGTGCGGGTGGTAGCTGAGGAAGGCGTTGTCGTTGCTGAGCAGGGTGTAGTTGATGGTGCAGTTTGGGTCAGCCAGGAGCAGATCCTGGTGCTGGTGTATCACCTGTTGTAGAGAGCAGGACAGAAGATGGTGAAGAGCGAAACCTGCCTTTTCAAACCAGTGACAACACTAACGGTCTTTGTTAGAAGTATTTAAGACCTTTTGTAAATAGAAATATAGTACATACAGTTAGTATTTAAAGTGTCCATGTATGTAGTTGTGGTATGGGTATGCAAGCTAAGCAAAAACAAGTGTACTTTATAATAATTAACTGGGTTGACGAACAAGGCTAAGATTAAATGTTGCCACTATACGAGGCTAATACTGGAATTTTATCAAAATTGGAAATTTATGTTGTGTTGAAGTTTCACTGTCCTGTCAAAGTATAATTTGTGTTGTTTACTATGTGAATGATACAAGTCAGGATAAAAACACTGAACACCTACCTCATGTATTTTCTTTTCTCATTTGAGTTGACCTTATAGTTAATTGCAGGTCAAATAACAATCTATTGTTATAGATTATGTAAAATTATCAATTAGATTCAGCCAACAGGAATCTCTGGTTACTCATTCAGAAAACTGAAGACTAAAACACTTAATAACACAATTAATAATAATTGCAAATAACTAATTGCGTGATTCAACATCTTTCCATATAAATACACAATATGTTCCTCAGTCTCAAGGTGATTTTCATGTTGCTCTCCTCCATCCTCCTCCACTCTCACCTTCACCACCATCGCAGCGTAGGTTACATCGGCCCTCCACTCCTGAGGTCTGGACCAGCCCACCAGCGGATCCGCCTCATCATTGTAAACAGGGAGACTTCTGAAACGGGGGAAACGCTCTTGGATCTCGCCCACTGTCTGGATCTCCTGCTGGAGGATGGGCAAGGAATAGCCTCCTCCCTGAGGAGCACAAACAGAAAGTTAGCTTCCAAAAGTCTATTCAGATTGTATTAGTTTTATAATTAATTATCTTAATGGATGCGTAACTAAATATAGTTTTACATAAATCAGGCAATATGTATTTCAATAACACCACGATCTTTGTGTTTGTCCTCGAAAGGAGATTGTGTCATCCTATCGTGAAGAAAATATCTTCACAGCAATGAATATGACAAACATTTAATATTTGTTCTAGATATGCTTCGAGTCCATAGAAAGCTCAACCTTTTTGTGCAGGGCGATGTAATCGATCCGGACCCCCGTCTCTCCAGTGAAGTAGTTGGTGCCGTTGTAGCAGTGCTGCAGCATGGCCCAGCAGTACGGGGAGTGTGGGGCAGAATGACAGGAGTCTCCTGGACCCCCAAACCTCAGGAGGCTGCTGGCAGCACGCAGCCCCTCCGAACAGGCATCATAGTAGTTTAGAAACCCTGAAGAAAAGAGTGTTATATATCAGACTGCAGGTAGATTACTTACTGATTGACGTCCGATTTTGTCAGTATTATATCAGTATTAGCCTCTGATAAAGTATGTGTCTAATCATGGATGTACGAGTTTCCTAAGGCGCATTATCAAACATTTTTAGATGAAGTAGTAGTAATATAAACATGTATAAGTAACAATATATCTATGAGAGAAATTGTGAGCAAAATTTATTAGCAACGCATTTCCTTGTACCAATGGTCACATGATGCGACAATTTCCACCTTAAAAAATAACTGATATGACCTCAAATTGTCACGCAGGATGAATAATAGATGTACCTTGAATTGACACGCTGACATTATCAAAGTCGTGGTTGTTGGGCTCATTCCATGTTTCAAAGTTCCACTGAGAGACGCTCCCCAGGCCATACTTGTCTGAAATTTAACAAAACACAACATTAATAATATTATGTAGGAAAGGATCATACAGTTCAGTATAATTTCATTATAGTCTAAAAAAATGTTAAAGATGATGTTAAATTAAACCAAAAAACCTTTCTGAAAAGGATAACCCCTTAAACAGGGCTAACATTATCCAATAGTGTATTCTATTTAATAGTAAAACCTCAGCAATCTAAAATATACATAATTATACATCTTGCCATCATTTCGAATAGCAATCCCCTCCCAAGTAGGTTGAAATAACTTGCAATAACCATCGTAAACATTTACTTAAACACTGCTTCTCAATACAATTATTCTATTTCAGGTTTGATTACATGTTATGAAGTGCAAAACCCATGTACAATGCAGTAGTGACTAAACAAACAACTCACCAATGTACCTCTTGGCCATCAGATAAACCAGATTTCTCCACTCGACCACTTGTGATTTGTCCTCAAAGTCAGTGAAATAGTTAGACACACTGCCCATCAGTTCAAAACCTGACAACAAGATGTGCAGGAATTAGTTACAGGGCATATATTTACAGCCACATGTCACAAGTACAACAGAGACCAGCAAAATCACATTTGACGATTGGGTCTTTTTGTATCTTTTATTTTTACCTTTGAACACGAAAGGTTTAAGTGTAGTTTAGAATATGCTATCAAAATAACTGCTTTATAGGGACAACAGGACCTCAATAATATACAATCATAAAACAGCCACTGGACCATGAACATCCAGTGAGCATCATGACATCTATCCTGTAAGCACACATCTGGAAACCAGACGAGAACATGAAGACTAGAGTCATTTAGGAAGAAGATTACTTTAAATGTGGTTCAATACCTGGTCGGAGTCCATTAATCCACAAGAGTTCTATCAGCTGGTCTAGTTTAGTGAAGTCATACTGGGGTTGTCCTCCAATATCTCTGCAACAATACAATCAGACAGCAGCAATATATTTGAAGGAATACTCAGAAAACCAGCAACTGATAATCATAAAGGTATGCCATCTTCAAACTAGACACTACACGGTATTAAGTAACATGCTTTCATCTTCACTTGCTAGTTTACTTACCGTGCAGTAACCAACTCCAGCATCCAGTGTATCCGGACCTGCTGGATGCCTCCATGGGGGACTGAGCCCACATAGGCCAGGTTCAGCTGCTGGTCGATGCTCAGGTCAAACTGGGAGGCCTGGGTGTGCGGGAGCGGGGGACTATGGCACCAGTGACACATAATGTAAAGATTTACTCTTTTTTTAAAAAGTTGTATTCACCAGCTTGTTCATAGAATTAATAATAAAATATGTCCCAGTAAGAGTCATTCTGATGGTATTTATCTCTTTAAAAAAATAAAAGGTCTGGTTTGTTAAATATGCTTATTTGGCGTGACATTATTTGATAACTCTTCTTAATGATAGAGGTATTCTGGTAGATTCGGTCTGAAAATAATAACCAAGTCAATTGGTCTAATTGAACTCAGTGGCGGGCCGTGCATTTACTACCTAGGCCTTCAATGCCGTCTTACTACAGCTGAACAACCTAATGTAAGATTAGTTCACCATGTATTTATGTATGTACATGTGTATATATCAGAGAACCCCCCACCCCCCAGTGCTTGAGCCTGCTCTATCCCCCCCACCCCCCCACCCATCAGTGCTTGAGCCTGCTCTATCCCCCCACCCCCACCCATCAGTTTCCTTCAACACCCGTCGGTTTATTTTGATCTTGTCACCGATATTCTTTCTCGCTCCCACACTCAAAGCGACAATCACATTTTAGTGAACGATGACGAAGCCGCTTCGAGCCGGCGCCAGCTTCAGCTGGCCTGTCCGAATCTCGTCCAGGAGCTGTTGTGACGGTCTGACCTCTGACCTTTTACTGCCTAGAGCAGGAGCTGAGACCCAACTCCTCATCCAAGCAGATTTTGTACAGTTATGAGATATTCCTAGTGTTAAGTGCCATTTATTTTACATATACAGTTCTGAAGTTACCAAGTGACGCACAATTTTTCTTTTAGCCCCCCCATGGCAGAGTGTATACTGTCCACACAGGGACATCTGAAAACACAACAGCAAATGAAACATCATCATAATTTTGTTTTTGTTTTTTAAACTTATTTTGTTTGCATTTTTTCTTTGCTTTTAAGTCCATCACAACCTGAGCTTTTAACCGTTTCATTCATTTATCTCCAGACCAGACGATGCTGTATCACAGGGCCGCTGTCGCCTCCACTATGAGGCCATGGCATCCTTCAAGTGCCCTCCATTGCACGCCTTGTGTCTGTCGGGGTCAGGAAGGCGTTCGGAAGCATTCTGGTAGTTTGGTGTAACATTAATTGACGTGTTCTCACAGTTTACTGCAGTATTTTAAAGGTCCTCTGTGTAAATGATGTGAAATGGTTCGGACTCGCCTCTTTCTGCACTTCACTTAGTCACAGGGGACTCACACACACGACTGTTAACGGACTGCCTCCTCTCCCCTCGTCATTCATTCGATCTGCCACGCCTGCAGAAAGCGTGTTTTAGGTCTGATTTTTGTAATTTAAAAAAAGAAGATCAATGCCGACGGAGTTTTGTAATTTCATCAGGCGAGGCAACAAATCCAGCCCGGCTGTGTACATGAATCATTCTGCGTGCATATCGTTTGTCCTCTGATGAAATTTAAGAATGTGAAGGTAATGAGACTAAGCCATATCTAGCTGTTTCCTGAACCCATGATGGACTAATACATAGTTTTTAATATACTGAAATTATTTTTTAAATAACTGTTTAGTTTTTCAATCATGTCCCGACTCTTAAGTAATCATTCAAAACGTGAAAAAACAGATATTTGCTTCTGTGTTCCCTGGACTGTCGAATGGGGGTGGGTTTGTCATAAACAGTACATTGTTCAACCATTTTGTGCATAATGATTTTTTTTTATATAACCCACTGTATAATAGCAAGGATTGTATATAAAACTGAAGAGATGTAAATATTTATGTGGCTTGCTTCAAGGTTGGTATTACAAAAAAATAAAATTAATATTCACATGGTTAAATTCTACATGCCCACCAGCAAGCTTTGTGGATAGCAGTGTAAAAATGGAAAATAAAAAAGACACTGCCTTCATGTTTAAATAAAAAGCGTATTGCCATTCATGGTCTCAGTCATGTTATTAATAATTTCTGCGTTCTCACACATTTTATTTAACTTGCCCTGCAGGAACATTTGACGAGTCCAAAGTAATCGGGTTGTCTGCAGCTCGGTGGGGAGCGGCGCTTTGATCCCCTCACGCATGCCGAAGTGTCTTTGAGCAAGACGCTGAACCCCCAGTTGCTCTCCAGGCGCTTCACTGCAGCCCAACTGCTCCTTCATAACCAATGGGGCAAATCCCGTTACCACCAGAGGGCAGTACGTGCATATTGTTGAACACTTACACACTCTGTGTTTGTCCCAATTTGTGAGGGGAAACTTTATTTTGCGAATCATTATTCATAAATTTAAGAAAATAAAGTGATGAAATAAAGACCTAATTCTTGTAAATAGTGCATCACTCAGATTGTGTGAACGTTGAGGGCTTTCAGTGGTTCTACTCATGTTCTGTCAGCTGATCTGGTCTCCTGTGTTCTGCTGTACAATCGCCTGTATGAAGGTCATACTGCACGTCTGTTATGATCCTCTCCTGACATGACGACCAGAACATCTACACGGAAGACATTTAGACTGTGATTAGCCTTTCCTTCTAAATGTAGGACGTCACAAAGTTATTGTATAAGTATTATATATCACTTGTAGATGTATGCCATTTTCTATGTGTCTGTACTAGGGCTGTCAATCGCTTTAAAAAAATTAACTAATTAATCGCACATTTTGAAAATCATTAATCGCGATGAAAAGGTTTTTTTTCTTCTAAAGACTAAATCTTCGAAATGAACGAGTAATCCCTTCAGACAGCGTGTATTTTAGACACTTGTTTAATTGTATTCTTTTTTAAAGACAAAACTTCACAGAGCTGTGTTTTCAAAGAGGCTCCTACCTATAAAGTGCCAGTGAGGTATTTAATATCGTGTATGATAAATTGTTTCTTCAGTGAAACATCCAGATTAGTAATTTAAAAAAATGCATTAGAGACCCCATTGGTCCTGTCATCTTAACATTGAACAACAGCAGAACCAGTGGCCTTGGTAAACTGACAAATATGTCACGTTAACCCTCTGGAGTCTGGGCTCATTTTCTCGATTTTACAAAAAAATGTAAATTCACCTTTTAAAGTCTTTTGCATGTGACACATCCCAGTGTTTCCCCCACCATTCTATCAGGGTGAGGCCCCGCCCCCCTGAAATGTTCTCTATAGCGCCAGATTACAGCAGAAGTAATGTCAGGTTCCTTCCTTAAAGACGTCTTTGTTCTTTTATTAAACTAAACGTCTGTTGTTGGTCGTCTCTCCAGCAGCATGTCATTCTGTCTCGACGTGTCGTTCACTCTTCTCGGCTCTCCGTCTCGCGCGCCGCAGAGCTCCATGCCGGCGTGTCTGCGCGCGCATCGGGGCGGAGAAGAAAAAAAAAGTCCCCTGCACCTTCCGCCCCGCGTCACCGACACGTCGCCCTCTGCTCCTCTGTGAATATCGAGGAGCAGACGGGAGGAAGGAGGCGGACTGCCGCGGTTTGACACTCACAGGAGTGCAACAACTTCAACGACACCGGAAGTAAACAAAGTTGCGTTAATTGCGTTAAAATATTTTAGTGCGTTAATCGCGGCCAAATTAATCGCATAGATTAACGCGTTAACGCTGACAGCCCTAGTCTGTACACATGGTTTATGTGTACAGACACACGGTGGTATGTGTGCATACCAGTGGCGGGACGTGCATTTACTACCTAGGCCTTCAATGCCGTCTTACTACAGCTGAACAACCTAATGTAAGATTAGTTCACCATGTATTTATGTATGTACATGTGTATATCAGAGAACCCCCCCACCCCCCACCCATCAGTGCTTGAGCCTGCTCTATCCCCCCACCCCCCCACCCATCAGTGCTTGAGCCTGCTCTATCCCCCCCACCCCCCCACCCATCAGTGCTTGAGCCTGCTCTATCCCCCCCAGTCTACGAGTATCCAGGGTACACATCCTGGTTACCATATTCTGCTCCCCAGGACTCTCCCAGATCCTCAAGTAGACCTCTGAACAGTGAGTCTGCTCTCTATTTACGCACTCTGGATCAAAGCTCCGTGACGTCACTATAGCTTATAGCGAGTATCGACGTCACAGGACAGAACCAGAACGCTGCGTTGTGAGAGCCAATCAGCGCTGAGCTGCTCCGCTGTTGGATCTAATTGGCTGTTGCTGCTCTCGTGACGCTGGATGCGGAAGTCATTCACACCGGGGCGCTAGATGTTGCGACGTGTGCGGCATTTCCACAAGAAGTATAACGTAGACAAATTGGTTAATTATTCCGTGGCGGATGGCGGAACATATTTTCCCACGGAGCAAAGTAACGGAGATAAGCCACGCAACCCTCAAATATTCTGATGTTTTAATGACATGTGGTTCAATTAAGTACTCGCTCTCTTAAACTTTAAATCTTGAAAGAAATAATGTGTTGTGTTTGTGCGTGTGATTTTGTGTGGTGAACGTAAACTCAGCTGTCATAACAAGCAGCAGGAGAGCACCGTGTTAACCTCTTGGTATACTGCATGCTCAAAACATCAGAGCATTGTTTATTAAGGCTGCCCACATAGCATTTATCTCTTTATTTGCAGGCCTAGGAAAAGGACCCTCTCAAAAAAATGTCCAAACAGTACTTTGAACAAGTAAGATGTATTCTAAAGAATTTAACATAAAGACAGGACATTTGTGCAATAGAATTAGGCATGTTTTTGTAAATGAGAGTAGAGTTATTAAAACACATTAAAATTATTTAAGGTAGCAAAGATGCCTCGTAAAAGACCTTTGCCAGGCCAGATTGCAGGGTACAACGCCAAATTAATTCAAATTTCCTGATATTTGTGTGTGGATGCGTGCGCGGCAACATTTTGGTCACCCCCGACAAAATCTCACTCCAAGGTTTTTTGAAAAGTTGGCAGCTCTGTGTTTCGGCCAGCAGAGAAGGCCTTGCTGGCCCTGACGGCCCACCACTGATTGAACTAAATGTCAACTTTCTTACCACTTCCGGTCCTTTACTGCGAAGAGTGACTGTAAATTATAATTTAGATTTGACCTACCAGAAACCAGTGCTCCTCCAGAACGGTTGAAGACCTCCTACTGGTCTCTCCACATCAACTGCGATGACGTATGAAGTTGCTAAAGTGTTGGTAATGTTAAGAAGTAAAGCTAATGTAAATAAGACGGGACACGTTTTCCACTGCATTTCTGCGACTGCGCAGTGCAATGGGGCTTAATTGCCCAAACTAATGTCGTGAAGTTAGTAACGAGGTTAAATTAATCCCAATATGACTTCTACATGGTTCGTTATGTAAATAAACGAAAAAGAGGCTTTTCACATAATCCACAAAACAAACGCTCCTGGCGCGAGGAGTCTGTCGCGGTCAGCTGAGCAAAATGACGCTTAATGCGTGCGACATTTTGTTGTCTGTAGTTTTATACACGTGCTAGTGTTTTCGAGGAACAGATGGTGTAGACACCATTTTAAAAGGAGCATTGACCCATTTGACTAAAGACTTTATGTTTAGTATGATATGGAACAATTTAATATTTGTTCAAATTAAATCCTTGGAATATGGTACTTTGAGCAGGTGCTTAATTTAAATTTTTTTTTAAATGTACTATATTTAATCTTTTGGCAAATGGGACGACCGTTTTCTTACGGTAGAAAATACCCTCCAATTAGAAGTACGATTTATTTTATTTCCAGAACACACGTGCAAGTGGCATCCAACTATATATACTGTATACACACCATATACATACAAGTTGCACAGAACTATTAGGCTTACATAATCATATGTGGGGAGGCGTGGGGAGTTTCAATGGGTTATGTTGCACTTTCATGTAGTATAAAAAGGGAAAAAAGATCTGTTGTGAGCACAAAAGGGTTAAACAACAGGCAGCTGTTAATGAGACATTTATTTTAAAAAAGTTGGGAGAATCAAGAAGGCATGAAAAGAAAATCCAAATGTCATTTACAGTTGAACTCAAAAATACTGTTATACACCAACAGTTATACACAACCATTTACACAACCTGTACAAATATTTCCCCCCAAAATTTGCAATTTTTAATTAAAAATAACTTAAATAGGCTTCTATGTAAAAGTGCAAATTCTTACGCTGGGATGTCTTGAGTAACACCATGGCGACTGAAAGGGTGTTTGTTTGTTCACACTGGCTATCAGGTGTTAACTTGTAAGGCATCACAAGCACATTTCAACACTGTACGTTTAATGACTTTACTGTCATGATATATTTAGTATACGATTGTGTAATTATGATGCCTTACATTGCATTTCAGCTTCAATACTGAGCACACACGCTCATACAAATCAATATTCTAATGACAATAAAATAAAATGTTGTGATTTGTCGGAGAGCCCTTTCTCTATAACATGTCCAGCTCTGAATAAAACTACTAAAACCAATTTAGCTCAGCGTTTGTAGTGTTCTTGGGGTGAAAGTTTGGAAAGTCAGCATTACTGTCACCGGTTTGTAGTGTTCCAAGTCAGCATTATAATCAAAGTAACCAGAGGCCATTCTATACAGGCTCAACCCAGACGCTGTGGGACAGTAAAAGTCCACAGGTTTCAGTCAGTGATAGTGAAACAGTGTCTCTGTGTGTATGTATGTATATAAAGGTCAAGGGTTGTGAATCTGCAGTCACAAAGCATGATATGAGAATGAGTGAAAACATATTAATGCTGATACTTCACAGACTCTACAAGCATCCTCCTGATTGATAAGGAGGGGAGGGGGAGAGACCGAACCCACGCACGCGTTTGGGCCTTACATGCTTCTATATTAACATGCAGCCGATGCAACAAAAAAAACAACAACTAAAGGGTGTCATCACCACGTGTAGGAGAGTATTATACAGACTATCTGCTCATAAAGCACTGGTCACCATGGGTTCTACTGGAAATGTGTTTGGTAAATAAAAATGTTTAGGCATTTGCAATACAAAGGATAACAAGCATTGTGTCCTTGTGTGTGAGAAGTAAAGTGACTATGACTTCTGCTCAGTTCCTGCAGCAGACTGGGCTGCACTCTCTGGTTTAAGGATCTGGTAGGTGATGAGGTACTCTGGGAAGGCCTGAAAGAAAAAAGATATAGGATTACACAGCAGATGTGACATATGTTTTTACTAATGTACTCGGATAAACAGTGTTGAGGAAAGAAACTGGTGCCGTCTGTGTTTACCTGCTCTCCTCTGTAGATGACGTACTCGGCGTAGGCAAGGCCATTAACACTGGGCCGGCCAATCACCGAGTGGTGTCCCGGGGGGGCGTGGGCCATCTTCATGGCACTGAACTGTAGGAAGGACTTCCCCAGGGTCACTCGGCAGAACAGCATCTGCCTGAGAGGGCAGGTGAGAGGAGACGAATCAGATACAAATGTCGAGCAATATTGCAGAGGAAATCTTTACTTTGCCATACAAAGCCGTTTCACTACCAAAACAACTGTTAGTGTTGCGATTAGAAAATGCAGTTCAACTTTGATGGCCAATGTTCATCTCAAGTCAAAGTTACCTGTGGCACAGGTAGCAGGATCGGTCTTTGTGCATCGGGCAGCCTGTGCCTCCACCGATGCCATAGACGTACTGATTGCTCTTTGAGGAGTTCTCTGCAAAGTAGATCCCTGCTCCGAACATCCCTCCTATGTAAGCGTGACGCTCATCAAAGCCTTTGTGGATGATGGCGTTGATAAACGGGGAACCTGAAGAAAGACGTGGCGACAGTGTCAGAGTAAGATGCAATCTTTACATAATAACATGTATGACAAATTAAAAAGAAAGTTTGTAGTACAAACAATGCCTGATGCCGATACACAAAGCAAAGACATGTTGTGATTACCGTGAAACAACATGCGCTCATTGTGATGATTGTGGTTCTCGTCTGCGATCTCCTTCTGCCGGTGGGTGTAACGTTCCCTCAGCTTCTTATTTATCACCTTTTGAATCTTTGAGGCACAAAATGAAACAAGATGTTGGGAGGAGTGTCTGCTTTACACCAATAATTGTGTGTTGATTAACCTCCATCACTATTGTTATTAGTTTTTATTAGTACTATCTACCAAATAAAAAGTTCCTATAAAAGCTGTTCGGTGTTTTCTGGGTTATCAAATCAGACCGAGGGATTCCTGGTTCTGACCTTGATGATGTTGTATTTGCTGAACACACCGCCAGCGTTGCCTCCGTCTCTGTGCTCCCTGATGGTGCTCTGCAACTGAGGGACACGCAACAACACCATGATTTCATAAATAGGAGAATCATTAGTTGCCATCAGCAAATTAGGCTTCTCATTATATTAAATCAAGGAATTGTACCTGCCAAGTACAGTGGCAAATGATTGTTATTTAAAATACATTTAAATAGGAGTTCTATGCACCGTACACAAATCAGAGAAAAATTGTATTTGTATTACAAAATGATTGACCAGAGCAATTATAGGAAACCATAAACAAAGACAGTGAACTGGACAAACCTCCTCCTCCACAGACTGGTACTCCTTGTCGTCTGGAGCGAGGTCTATCAGGATGGTTCCATGGCTGGCGCAATGGAATGCCAGGTAGGCGTTGCCACCTGAAAAACAACAATACAGTTAATCACTGGCTATTGGGTGCTAAACTGTAGCGCCTCCTTTATCCTGACTTTCTTTTTGGGTATAAAAAAAGAGATGACTCCTTACCTTGCTGGCCGCCAAGCAGCCGCTCAACACCCTTGATAAGCTTATGTCGGTGGCCATAAGCATTAATTCCAATCTCCTTCAGCTCCTCGTGACCCATGTCAGCTAGCACATCCAAAGTGATCTGGAAAAAGGAACAAATACAAGTTGAGGAGTTTATTCTAGGAAAATCAACTCTTATGCCGTTGGTCCGTTTGCTCCAAACACCAGCCAAGTTAACACACAACCAGACACCAGCGATACAGATTTATTCTACGATACAAACATGTACAAATTTAAATTATTTAGTTACATACTAATGTCAAATTAATGGGTAAACTTGTGCAATGCATTAATGTGTTCGCTGTAATTGTATTGAGTATTTCTGCAAAGACTGACCTGCTCCCTCTCAAAGATGTCCCTCAGGTGCTCAAGGCCCAGGCTCTTCATGAATTGACTTATATTCATGTCCAGCATGGCCACTATGGAAAAATGGTTAAAGTTGAATGAAAAATAGTTCAATGTCAAACAATGTTCATGCGCATTTTAGTTTTCAAAATCCCAGAAATTGTCCATGTCCAGATTTTTCTGTTTAAACTAACCAGTATTTATATTATAGATGCAATATACTTACACTCCCCTTCCTTGCGGTCGGTGCCTGTGGCTCCATCTGCCACGCCGGAGGACCCGGATGCAGCGCCGGCGACCAGCTCACCCAGCGGTCCAGCAAGGTTGTCTATGCTGCTGGCGGCCGACAGACAGGATGGTGTGGAGACAGGGGAAATGACTGAGGCGCTGACCACTGTGGCCTGGGGCTTAAAACAGCTGGGCAGGGCATCTGGTGGCATGGCGTCCATCAGCAGGGCCCGGATATCATCAGCCTGCAAGGATGAAGTTTGTTAACTGTACATTCTTTCCCATCTCATGCCAGTGAAGTGATCAGTTTGGGTCCTCTATGAACAACAAAAAGTAGCTCGTAGATAACAATTCAGTGAATTTCCTTTCCAAATTTATACAAGCCTGAAAACCTAATTTAACAGTAATTCTAAAGCGGTAAATGTCTGACTGTTTGAGAAAAGCTGTTACCGTGGCCAGGTCCAAGGCAGTCTGGCCCTCTTGGTTCTTCATGGTTGGGTCGGCTCCGTGAGCCAGCAGCAGCGCACAGAGCTGTGTACGACCCTTCTGTGCCGCCTCATGAAGGGGTGTGAAAGCCCATTTGTCCGTAGCATTCACACACGTATTGTACTTGATCAGTAAGGCTGCGATGTCCACATGCTGTGAGGAAGAGAGGCAACAGAGGGTAAGTCAGTCCACCAGCACAATACATATCCCCCCCCCCCCCGCAAAAAAGGTAGTTTCCAGTACCCACGGAGTCTGTATTTGACTAAGTAATGTTTTGTGTATATTTTGTTGAAACTGACCCCATAAGAAGCAGCATTGTGAAGAGGGATAAGTCCTCCTTTGTCCTGGGCATTGACATCCGCTCCATGCTCCAGCAGGTACTCTGCCACTTCAAGGTTGTTGTACCCAGCTGAGGAGAAGGAACATGAATCTGTTCAGCATGAAAGTGTAAATTCTGCATAACGGCAGCAAAGAGAACAAAAAAACAAACATAGCCAGATAAAAGAAAAACATAGAGACACAGCTGAAAGCTTTATGCTTTCTAATATTTAAAAAATGATATACAAACATGCCCACTCCATGTTAATGCCACATCAAGTCTGTCAGGTGAAGTAAGAAAAAAAACTGAAACATGTCAAAGCAGCTCCTATTGATTACCTGCCAGGTGGAGTGGTGTGGAGTTGCGCCCCTGTGTGTCTCTGCAGTTAATATTCTCTGGAGAGCAAAGTTTCTGGACTCTTGCGAGGCAGCCCTTCTTGGCAGCATCCAGCAGGGCGGCATCACCCCTCAGCAGGTCCTGGATGTCTGTGTCTCCATCTTTAACCATGTCCAGTGGTATGTTGCCGTCACGGTTCTTCTTGGATGGGTCGGCTCCGTGCTGAACAGAGAGTTTTACTTTTTTAGTACCCCAATTCATATAAATATTTGCGTCATAGAAGAAGTGATAAATTTCCCCCTCATAATAAAAACTAACACAGGACACAAACGAAGGCAAGACAATACTTGTGAAAGACGACAAAAATGGAACCTCACTTTAAGCAGCAGTTTGCAGATCTCATATTTCCCTTTGGCTGCAGCCTCATGAAGCGGGGTGAATTTCCACAAGTCGGCCACATTGACTGAAGCTCCATGTCTGACCAGCAGCTCGGCTACTTCATAGTGACCGTAGGAGCATGCGTTGTGGAGGGGGACCAGACCGCTGGGGGAGGAAATACAGAATTAAAAATCTTCACACCAAAAGCACAATGTGTTGCAGATTTTAAACTTGATATTGGAATTGGTTCAGTGATTCCATTTTGATATAAGCTTCAGATGGGTGAGACAGCTGAACTTACCCCTTGTCTTTGGCATGGACATCAGCTCCATGGTGTAGCAGGTACTCAACGACAGCCACTCGGTTGTAACCAGCTGCAAAGTGGAGAGGAGTAGAGTGGCGGCCCTCCAAGTCCCGGCAGTTTACATTCTGGGGGGTGCAAAGTTGCTGCAATACACAAAGACAATATGACAATCAGGAACTCAACAGGGTGATCAAAATTGCAGTGCTACAAATTCTTTAAGAAACTAAAAACAACTCCAATGTACAATCATTATTATTATTTTATTCAAACTGTATGACTTAAGACTAAACTGTAGCCACTGCTGGTTTACAACTAAAGAAGAAACAGTGTGAACTCACTTGTACCGTGTCCAGATCTCCTGCTTTGGCTGCCTCCAGAAATCTGTAGTCCACGTCAGAATTACGTGTTGGGACATTTTCTGAAAAAAAGAAAAGACATTCAACACAAAGCAAAAGGATCACTGAAATTCACACAAGATATTTGCAAACTTCAGAATACAAAATCTGCCTCGTCATGATGAGCAAGGAAATTAAATATTGCTGCAGAGCATTTTCATTCTCAAACTTTAAAAAGCAAACAATGTTAAATAATCAAAAGCGTAGTGGGTGTGATTACCATTAAGAATCTGCTGTACAGCCTCGTTGCCCATCTGCGCAGCGGTGAAGCCCTGCAGAGACACGATGGAGGGGTCGGCCCCGTAGCTCAGCAGCAGCTTGCAGGTCTGGATGTGACCAGCCAGCGCAGCTCGATGAAGAGCCGTCTGACCTAGTGTGTCCACAGCATTGACCTGGAGTCAGAAGAGGTTAAGTTAAGTTTCAGCAACTCTCACTTGTAATCCTTCCAGATTGCATAATATAATATAATTCCCTGCAGAACTAATTTTACATTTGAAAACCAAACAAACAGACCTTTGCTCCATGTTTCTGCAGCACCTCCAGGATATCGTTGTGAGCTCTTTCAGCAGCAACATGCAACGGAGTCATGAAGCTAAAAGACACAACGAGCAAAAGTTATCACCTTGTTTCTGTTTGTACAGACTCTTAATAACTTCTTATTTTTAGTTAAGATTTTGACTTATTCTATTTGTTATGTGTGGAAGACACAAAACTAAAGCTTGACTAAGCTTGCAAGTAACAAAATCATGATTTCTTTAGTCCCTTGTCAATTGTATTTTAAAAAAAAATTGTACATCAATGTTAAATGTTGAAACTAAATGTTGTGGACTTACTCTTTGTTCTTCTCGTTAATGTTGGCACCTTTACGCAGCAACAACTCAGTCACTTGCTTCCTCTTGGGATGGGGGGAAGCCACAGCACAGTGCTAAAAAAATACATCAACATCAGATTACCATAATGCAAACTTCACCTGCCAACCCAGGACAAATGTTTTTAGTAGAAGCCAGTTAGCTCAAACAATAACCAATAATAACTATGCACATTACTATCAATCATACCGAGCATTGCTGGGAAGATTGCTTTTTATTACCCAGGTAAATTGGATGACATTTGAAATCAGACATTTTTTAACATCAACATAATTTGTAAACAATGAGGAAGCTTTGTTCTGACCAGAGCAGTCTCGTTGGTCTGAGGATGTTTGAAGCTGATGATCTCCAGAGCCAGCGTCTTCTTCACTTTGGCCATGTCTGCCTCTCTGGCTGCCTGGAGCAGCGAGTGACCTTTGAACTCATCTACATGAGAGAAAGATGAGGGAATGGAAAATGTTTAAATGCCAAGAGCTATTGCTTAGGCACTGAACCCATATAGGCATGTATCATTGTGAGTGGACATGTCTGCTGTGTGACAGAGCGAACTCACAGGTGAGTCTTTCTTTAAGTTCTGGCGTGGGGGCCATGTCCACGGCACTCTTGCTGTGACAGTTCAGCAGGGTGGGGTCGGCCCCGTGGCTCAGAAGCAGGGAACAGACCTCCACTCGGTTCTTGGACGCTGCCTCGTGGAGAGGTGTGAACTGCCACAGGTCCATGGCGTTCACACAGGCCCCATGCTGCAGAGACAAAAGCGCATCAGATCACAATATATGTCTATCGAAACATATCTAACAAGTTGACTTACGGGAGTACTAAATTGCTGGCAATACAGCCAGACACATTTAAAAAGCAAATAGGAAACCGTAGATCATTTCCTGAGGCCAAATTGTTTGATTACATTCCCACAGTCAATTTGAAACTGTAACCGTTTGCGGGTCTTACTTTAAGCAGAAGCTCAGTGACCTCAAAGTGGCCATAGGAGCAGGCGTTGTGAAGTGGAACCAGGCCTCTGCAGGGACAAGATTCTCAGGTTATTTGTATTCATTTTAACTGGATGACAAATTGAGTTTGAGTGTTTCTGAAAAAGCCGTTCACCCTTTGTCCTTGGCGTGAACATCGGCTCCATGCTGCAGAAGGAGCTGGACAATGCGGACCCGGTTGTAGCCAGCCGCCAGGTGGAGGGGTGTGGACTGGAAGAGAGGACGGCTTGTTAGCACACGCAGATCGCGGTTCAGTGTGTTCTGCATTCGGTTGCCACGGGAGCAAGCGGCTGATTAGGGCCAGAAGCATTGTGCTACGGCAGGCGGTGAGTTGCAGACGAAGGGCAGACATGATGATGCAAAGTCAATAGAGTTTGTGGGCAAATCCAGCAACACAATTAATTTGCTGTGGATACTGTGGGGCCTGAGTGAGTAACAACAAACTTCAACCTCATTACTCACCTCCCCCGACTGCCATTTAACAATGTCAGCAGAGTAAAATCTTACAAGCTTTAAATGAAGTTTTATGAGGTTCGACGACAAGAAGGAATTTCTGCTAGTGCAACTGTTAAGACACTTCAATTTAAAAAGACTGAGTAGGAATTATGGTCGGGTAATGATAGCTTGATCACCATGTCCCCACTTTTTTATTAAGAATATTGGGCATTACGGTTGTCATTAAGCCAAATAAAAAAAAACTTCTTTGGATGTACATTTTTTAGTTAAGTTACTAAATGTTAAATTATTTATTAATAAAATGCTGAAATGCTGAAATTAAATGAGGAACTTTAATACTAGATTCATGTTCGACCAACAGCCATCAAATCCCAACCATATGAGGATACAAAGAAGCTACAATAGGCCGGCTGAGCCTTTGAGAAAGCATCTCTGTAAGCCAATAGAAGATCAAATCAAATGGCTTTTTTCCAGCCAAGGAAAATAAACAGTCTCAGAAAAGCTGAAATCCAAATTCTCTGGCATTTGTTCTCTTCTCAAAAATCTAGCAAAGGTCAAGCTTACAATCACAAAGTAGGGACGTCATTCTTTTCAATTCCCATGAAGGGATATTAATATAAATCCCAAGAAGCCAACTGTTACATGTCAAGGAGCAGTGGTAAAGTCAGATGATGACAGAGTCGAGTCACGGAGGCATCATTCAGTGTTGGATGAATCAAAAGTCATTACCATGGAAGGTAGTATAGCACTAGAATGATAAGTGACCAATGAGCGCGAAGGAGACACACATTTCACAGACACGTATTCAGGATTCGCTTGACACAAAGCAGAGGAGCAGGCCTCCAGGCATGCATGAGTAATCATTCAAACTAATTAATGAATAAAAGGAAAGACAAATCAGATAGTGGCTGAAGAGCAAGTGGTTTAAAGTAGGAGAAGTGCGGGTGAGTATGCAAGGAGAGGACAGACTGAAGAAAAAGCAGGCAGTAGACGTTGTGAGCTCCTCTCCAAAACCCGAAAGATGACTCGTCACCATGACACCAACCCAAGTCACTCACTCCCTAAATCACATGCCACGCACAAACGCACAAACACAGTTCAGGGTATGGATTCATGGGGTGACCATGGCCGTTATCACGATCAACTTACCAGCATTTTTTGGGATGTTGACTGATCGGGAAAAGTCACACGGAAAACAAAATGAAACAAATTACAAAATGACAGTATCTTTACACAGCAATTATTTCCTTCCACAAGCCCTAGTCATGAATCACTGGTTGATCCCTCAAACATGGTTTGAGATTAGATGTGACACCTGGCCATAGGGGATAAATATGGCTGACGGGCAAGTCTGACTTCTCCACTTCTGTTTTCTCCGTTAAAGGATTATGAAATGGTGCCCGCTGGTTAAATCCCAGGACAAATCTACAATAGCAGACTGGCTTGAATGATGCAAACTTTAAATATACTGTAAAGCAGCGAGGGAATGACTACTTACTGCTGTTGGGAAAAAACCATGTAGTTTGGAAAGTATGAAATGGACAGGTGCTGATATACTGTTAGCAACATGGATTCTATAGAGCATAGTGGAGTTAGTGATTATGCGTTTTATAAAAATAAGACTACACCTAAACAAGCCAGATTTAATGCTGAAGTTATAAAATAAGGGCCAAATGTGTCCTACAAAGTTTGTCTTTGTCCCGTTATCCTTTTTGTCCACACCCCTACCTCAACAACAAAACGCACAAAATGAATGTCTAAAATACCATATCATGATCTAAACACAGCTTTTGCAAGTTCCATAAACCCAATATCCAATAACATGAATCAAGTTCAGAAGAAACACTAGAAACTACATAGAAATAAACCTGCATAATTTCTAAATCATAAATACCTATGCTGCAGCATCTGGCATTGGACAAATAGATTATCAGGCTGAAGAGACAATATAATATTTCTCTCATGACACCTGGTCCAAACAAAGTAGAACAATTACAACTAAACTGTAAATCAAAAGGAATGGTTGGTCTCTGTTAGTTACAGAACATGTATGCAGAAACAACTAGCCTAACTAACTGGGTTGTGTTGTTCTAGGAAGAAGAAAAAAACAGCTGACACTAAAAATAGACCTGGACAAAAGCTGAAACTAGTGGATTAATGTGTTTGGTAAAAGGAAATATGTTACAACAAAAGCAAGTGGATTCCAAGAATGGTCTGATGGGAGTCAGACATGCTGAATTACATAAAAACATACCTATAATATGTATTTTTCAAAGTGGTTTGTCCAAGGTACGGTGGTCACCATTAACACCCAACCACAGTGAAATACATCCTCTTTATATTTATCCTACACAAACGAATCCAGCTCCTATGAGACTGTTAATTCCTTTAGTCAAAACACTATATGACTCGGAAACCGTCTTGCTATTTGTGTCTGTCTGTTTTTCACAAAAAAATACACTGCAACAATGTTGTATAAAAGGTGTTATGGCAGATATCTGTCTGGTGTGTGATATGGTGCAGTACTAGAGGTGCAATTACCTTGCGGCCATCGCTTGCATGACAGTTGACATTTAACGGAGTCAGCAGTGCCATCAGCTTTTCTTCATTTCCACTCCTGTTATTACATGGTTGAAAAGACTGGAGTCAATAAATAGTTCCCATAAAATTCACAACTTTCTGTGCTCGGGAGATTTCACGATCTAAAAGTAATTACACAGTTGTTCATGGATGCTACTGTTTGAGCTGGTCAGGGTTGTACATCATGTGTTTATTGCTGCCCCGATGAGAAGAAAACTGTGTAGCTGTTTGACTCTGGCCAACAGGCTATATGTGTTCGGACCAGTCACTGATACTCACCTTGCAGCTTCTAGAAGTTCATCCTTCTTGTATTCACCTGGATGAAGAAAAAACACTCAAATTAGAGGAAGGCATGTCATTTTACCAGTTTTTATATTTAGTTCAGGTGGAGTAGCAGGGGTGTCGGTAAAGAGAAAATGCAATTAAGGCAGATGAAAAAGCACCTTACTTTACATGCCTCTGCTCCACCAAGATACCCCCGGATAAAACCATATGAGAAGCAATGAGTCAGGTAACTTGGTGGTTATGATTATCCTATTGTAATTATGTGTACTGTATCTATTCTGAATGCAGTCTATCTGACCAGTGCAGACTACTGGTTGCACTTAAAGATGATTATCTGCCAGGTGCCGACTGAAGCTTTATTTATTCTGGTTTCCAGATGCCACTTGCTGTAAAAGTGAGTTAAATGCCTCAACAGTAAATGAGAGAAGTAAGCAGCTGGGAGGGACTAACCAGTGAGAACCATTCTGGCTGAAGGGTCGGCTAGATCCAAAGCAGATTTTCCATCAGTGTTGCGGATGTTTGGATCAGCTCCGTGTTGGAGTAACACTGAGAGAAGAGTGCAGATAAAGACAAGAGTTTCATTTGTTGCCTCAAACATTTCTTAAAATGAATCACCCAATATGACAATCATATTTAAAAACTGCCAAGTATATTACAGTAAAGATGTTGGTAGTTAAACACAAAACCTGTCAAGCTTTTCAAGAACCTTGGCTAAATAGCAGATTTGCATAATCACCAAACATGATGATGATGATATATACTTTATTAATCCCCAAGGGGAAATTTGTTACGACAAATTTCCCCTTGGGGATTAATAAAGTATATATCATCATCATCATGTTTGGATCAACTCCGTGTTGGAGTAACACTGAGAGAAGAGTGCAGATAAAGACAAGAGTTTCATTTGTTGCCTCAAACATTTCCTAAAATGAATCACCCAATAAGACAATCATATTTAAAAACTGCCAAGTATATTACAGTAAAGATGTTGGTAGTTAAACACAAAACCTGTCAAGCTTTTCAAGAACCTTGGCTAAATAGCAGGTTTGCATAATCACCTGTGTTTGAACATAACTGAGAAGGATCCTTACCAATGCAAACATCAATCTTTCCCTTGATGGCAGCCTCGTGTAAGGGAGTGTAGTTCCAGTTATCTCTGGCGTTGGGGTCTGCGCCCTGACACAAGAGGAGGCTGACAACTTCTGCGTGGCCGAAAGAGCAGGCATTATGCAGGGGGATAAGTCCTCCATCATCCCTGGCATGAACATTAGCCCCCGTCTGCAGGAGATGCTCCACCACATCTTTTCTGCCAAAACCTGAAAGGGAATTAAAATACATTTCAATTCAGCTTTTCCTCAACAGTAGGAGTGGTGCTCGAGCGATACAAGTAGCCGAGTTATTCCGTCCATAATTGCAGGAAATGATAGGATTAAACAGAAAAACCAACGAAAATAAACATACGACTCTTATTGATACAAGGAAATATAAGTTCAGGGTTTTGACTCGTTGACACGATTTTACGTCACGTGACCGCAGAGTTATTACATATATTTTGCCAAGAGATAACGGAATATATAAAACTTAAACATCACAAATAATACAATGGGAAGTCACATAAAACGACGTTTCTTTAAAAAGAGAGTTGTCTTACTAAGAGGAGGTTTTGAGTTGCATAGCTTCACGTTATTTGGGATTAGTGTTTGCTAAAATGTTGACGGTCATGTTTGGTTATCAAACTGGACCGAAGACCGTCGCGTTAGCTGTTAGCACAGCGAGGCCGTTCAGACGCGATGCAGCTGCTTTCACCGGCATAGTCAGTGGGGAATCCCAAAAACACAAAATAAACAGCCAACACGTCGGTGAAAACACGACAACATCAGCTCGCTAACGCGCACAGCTAACGGCGCATTAGCCGCCACACATAGCTAGCTTTAGCTCGTCGTTACCCGCAGCGAAGTGAAGGGGAGTGGATTTCCGTCCAGCCATGTCCTTCGCGTTTACGTTCACCGAATCGACGAGTCTCTTTACTCTGGATACGTCTCCGTTACGACAGGCCTCGAACAGCTCCCTGAACGCCCCGCCGATACCGCTGCTCCCGTCCGCGGGACTGGCAGCTCCTGAACCGGGGCTCGAGACGCTGCTGCTGCCGCCGCCGCCACTGGAGGAGGAGGAGGAGGTCGTCGTGGTGAAGCTCGCGCTGCTCGCGAGGACTGGGGCGGGCAGGTCCGGGGAGGCCACGGCCACCTCGATCCCCCCGCTGCATTCCCTCTCACTCTCCGGGGGCACGGGGGCCGAGGTCGGCACAGCCATCGGCGGAGACGCCATAGGAGCGCCCGAAATGGAGTTGTTTCTCGGCGGAGACTGCAAGGCGCTTTGCTGTTGTTGCTGCTGCGAGGAACGACGAGACACCGCCATTACAGCAGCTCTCAGACGACAATAAAAAGCTGCTCCTCCTTTCCGGTGAAAGTGGTCCTGTTTCCTGTCAGCTGTTTGCTCTCGGAGGAGGCTTGACTGGACGTGACTGCGGAGAAACCCTCGATTTACCTTAGAATGATTTAGGCACACGACCATTGGGATTTCAGAAATCCCAAATAACAAACAGAAATGTTATCCTTGGCACTGTAAGAAAATCCCGATTACAGCATTGACACAACACAATAATACCGACCAGCCAGTTGGTGGCAGTATGAAACCCACTTTTGCTGTTTTGCCCCAAATATTTACCTTCCTATTTCTCATGGAATAGCAACAACAACAAAAAACAATGGCCTCCGAACCTTATTTGGGTTGCTACTACATACGGTCATTTACTAATGCTCTTCTAACATATTGGGGAAGTGATGAAAAAAAATACACCCATTCTTCATGACATCATGATGCAGGGAAAGCTATCTTGTATTTTTGGGAAATGTGCATTATCCTGGTCTCAGAAAAACTGTATTACAGTTGATTATCTTTCATATTATTACAGATGTATGTGCTTATATGACTTTCTACATCGTGAAATGAGCAAATCATGCATTATTTTTGTACATACAGTTGGGATCAGGCATCATCACAATATTAACAAGATCCAAAGAGAGGCATATTTCTCTGATCAGACCCAGGAAGAAAACTTGTAAATCAGTAAGTCTTTGAAATCACGTTCACATATTTTGTTGGCCAGACAATTAATCACACTTCCACACTTTCAACGAGTCATAATGCCTCGACCAGAAGTCAATCGTGTCATGGTCCGTTAACCTTCTGATCGTTTGTTTTATAGTTTAGTCGAAACAACGGAAATACAGAAATGCCATGTTTTTTCCCCATTCTGTTTGAAACCAAAAACGAAAAGCACAGCCATTTCTTATTTTTTATTTCTCTATCCAAAAACCAAAATATGAAAGAATGATTTTTTGCAAATCCTAATTTCGTTTTTTTCTGAAAGAATTCTTTCAGATAGCAAACTGACTCTGTTCCGGATCCATCCCGGATACGTCAAACGTAATATTGGCCCTGTATCCGCCAATATTACGCAGATATTCATTACATTTTGAGTTTTTGACCCTTCCATAAAGCGGCTCATTTGGCCCAGATCAATTACTTTACGTACAGATCAATGCAAAAAAATAAATGCAAACGTAAATAATATCAAACAGTTTTTTATTTGAAAGGACATCAAATTATATACACACACACTTAAAAAAAGATATATTTTAAGTCTGTTCAGTGGGGGACGTCAACAGTAGCACGCCTCATGGAGCAACCCCGGTCTGTTGCCAGGTTGAACCACCTCATGGCGTGCTTAAGGACCTGGTCGTCAGTGGACGCATGTGTAGAGTGATTCTTTCTGACGGCATCTGTAATCACACAAGCAGATACAAAATCACATGAATCCTCAGTGCAACATATAGCAGACATGCAGTCTAAAATCTCGTGGCTGTCTGGCACTTAAAGTGTGATATACTATATATTGAATTAATATATTATGTAAAGATATAGTCGAGTAACATTTACCTAGGTAGAGAATAAAGTTGCAATTCAAACATTTTATTCAGAAACATTGTTATTCGTAAGTTTGAACACAAAGATCTCTGGGTGAATTCAAATTGTTTTCATTATATACAAGTTACTTACGCAGGAGCAAAGTCTTGGACATCATTTGATTGAACGATTTTTTGCCATTAATTCCTTTCCAGTTTATAGACTTGCCAACATCATCACTGAACATGCGGGCGAGGATGTTCCACGTTGCACGTTTCACATCATGTCCTCCGATTGTTCCCAGGGAGGAAATCTAAAATGGATAGAAAAAGTACTATTAATATTTGATATTGTTTTAAAAAACATTTCCATCAAACAGGGTATTATCTAGTGTTAATGACGTACAAGATTGTAATGAGCTTTTCGTGAGATTCTTAAAACAAACAAAAACTCACCACACTCTTCTTCATTAAAATGTTAGCTGGATCTTTGAGCTGTTGCTCAAACAGGTCCACTTCCTCCATTGTAGTCAACGGAAACGGGTCTCTCCACTCCACTTCTTGAACAGACATTTGTGTCACGCTGGGGCGAACCAAGCTGTCAACTTTGCCAGTTAATTGCTGGACCTGCTGTGTAAGCGTCTGCAGCATGCCCAGGATTTGAATTTGAGCAGCTATAAAAAACATTAGAATAACATTTTAAAAAAGGCAACGATTAAGAGATTTTACATAAAATATGGAAACATCAAGTTTTATACAACTCCATTAATCCAATCGTAATAATCATATTCACTTGGATTCAATGTGACTGTGTATTGCATATCTCGTATCCAATTACGTTAACATTGTAAAAAGTGAAATGATTAAAAAGGTTCAATTTGAATCCCATAGCCGTTTGAGTTGTTGCTCACCACAGAAGGCAATGGCGTCTGAACCACACCTCGCCCCTCGCCAGGTTGGTGTGTACCCCTGGCTTGTTCGCTGTCCTGCTGGTGATGAAGTACGTGGAATAGGCGGAGGAGGGGCAACTGTCCCGCTAGTGGTTTGACCTTTGGTTTTTTTTGGGGGCCGATTTTCATCCGAGTCCCCATAGAAATGGCTAGAAATGGAGGAATTGTTTTAATTATTTGTCATACGATAACAGACACTTTATTTCATTAAGGTAAAAGAGTTATAAAGAATAAAATCTATACACATTTACTCACACAGGCATTGGCTTTCTCTTTTTAGGAATTGCCTCCTCTTCTGAACGGAGATCGGATGTGTCGTAAGACATATATTTTTTCATCCATCGCCTTGCCACCAAGTAATCATCTAAAAATTAAGTCAAAACACAATGAAAAAGTACAGAATTATGACCAGAACAATGTGATTAAAATGTTGTTTCCCCCCATATGCAACATAAGGTAAATAATTTTTTATATTAGCATACCGCATGATCTAATTATTCTGACATCATGTGTCTGCCAGCCAGGTTGAGGTTCTTCGGCACTTCTGACAGCCTTGTCCACCCTTTCGTCCCTCGGGTAATTTGGCCAAACGCAGTCACCACAACCGTACCAGCTTTGTGGCACGACTGCTACTGTTTTGCTGTCCAAGAATTCAATCAAGTGGAACATCCTGAATTACAGAGGAAAGAAACAAAGTGTCATCAGTCACAGAAATATAACTTTGTTCCAAGAACTTCTGAAAACAATTTAGCAACTATTAAAGTTCTCTATAACCAGGAGTATGACAATTAGCATTTGGAAAACATGAGAATAGATCTCAGTGGCCCCAAGTGAATACTGCCAGTTGTGCTGCTTGGTGGAACTTCCAACTGAGAACTGTAAAGGCGAACTGTGTACCTGGAAACTTCTAGGACTTTTAGCTAAAAGAGCCAAGATGTTTTTGTCCATTAGCTTTAGTGTGTTTGTGCATTTAAGAACTTGATTTTCTTGAAATAGAGTTTAAACAAATGTTTTATTGACACACCTAAGACTATAAATTGAGAATTTGTTTTGCAAATGCAGATTACATACCTAAAAAGTATGAAATAGGGGTATAGCCACAAAACCATCCCAGTGTTTCCTACCATTATAACAGGGTGTCGGCCCGAAGTTTCAATGCCTTACCCTCTATTTCAAACCCGTTTTAAAGCTGTTACAAATCTGTAACAAAATCTTCAAGGAACTCTTTTGCCGAGCTGGGTTTCTTTGGTCCACAGAATAAACCTATTAAGACTGGTTCTTTCATGGGAACATTCAATAGCAGACCAAGGATGGGCCACAGTTGCAGACTAGAGCTTTTGAATAAAGGAAGTCCATCTATATGTATATGCAACTTCAAAATGAAACTGTCTGCACATGATTTGACAGTGTATTTCTCAGCGAAAGTAGAATACCAAAATAGTGGTACTGTCGCCCAGTCCTTTCCAGGATTGAGTATTTAGTTTTAGTCCCAAGAAGGGACCTGGCATCCCTTGGAAGGTCAGAATGGAAAATAAGAAGTATGCCCAATAGTGCCATCAAAGCAACCAAAGCGATGCCAAAGTGTGTGGCCCAGTTAGCAATGCTTGCAGAAAGGGACAATGTTTCAAGTTTCTCATCAGACTGTTCAGAATCAGACATCAGACTCTGCCCATCACTGGCCACAAAGGCAAAACCATCAATTATATCTGCTTCTACTTACATGGCACCTTCCTCCTCACTAAAGACTAATCCAGTTGTAGTGTCTAGACAATTTGCATCTTCTGTGCAATTTATACTTTCCAAAGACTGACATCTACATGTTCCCTCTCTGGTGTCAGTAGAAAGTCAGTTCTATCTGTGCAGTAGTCCCTAATTTGGTCTAGTCTTTTCTCAACATCTTGACGGACCCTGCGTCTAATGGTGGAGTTGGAGACAAGCCCAGTCTTTCTGTTCATTTTATCTGAAACAAACCAAAATACAAACATTGTTTGTAATGCATCTTTTCTTTAAGCAAATATAAAATATATATTTGTACGCAATTGGATTAATTGGTAGTGCTTAAAATGTAGCATGTCAAGTCATTTTTATAAAAACACTACGCGAAAAATTAAGATAGTATTTTAATAGATTAAAATAAATCTGGTCATTTTAAAGTTAAACAGGTTATACAATTCCCTCTCAAATGCGTCTTTAAGTTGCTGTGAAAACTGAATTGTAGAGATCGATTGTGACGAACACTTTTGTAAAACTCTGAGGATGACATTGCAAATTGTAAATTACGTGTTGAGAACTCAATACATGGCGAATTAAATAAAAACAGGTTTGTGCTAGCCATCTTTATTAGCTCGCGAGCTAGCGCTCCTCGTTATTAGCTCGCGAGCTAGCACTCGTTCTTAGCTCGCGCTCGTTATTCGCTTGCCCAGCTTCCATCGCGCACCCTTGGGTTGGAGCTTAAGTAAACTTAAGTATACTTAAGCTCCAACCCTGAAGTATACTTAAGCTCCAACCCAAGGGTGCTAGCGCAGAATTTTCAGTGGTTATAACCACTGAAAAGTCAGCGCTAGCTGCAGAAGATAGCTAACCCTAACCGAGATAGTTCGAATACTAGCCATAATTCGACAGTAGCAACACAATTCAACACTTACCTAAGGAGTACGTCTGGCGCGAAGAGCTGCAGGTTTGAAAATACCAGTTTGGTAAGTCGAGGCGCAGAAGTAGGCGGAGCAACGATCGAGAACATCCGCCTGGGGTCAACGTTAACACCGCTGTGTGAACCGGATGCGCGCGGATCCGGATCACATGACCAAACCGAGTGCGACAGGAGGGCGGATCTAGCGACCTGAGGGCGGATCCGCCCCGGAATCGGCTGCTATCTGGGAAATAGAATAGTGACGCAAAGCAGGTGAACGGAAATACGAGTCTATCAAAATGAAGGCCAAGGCAATTGAGGGATTGTAGGCAAGACATTTTTATTTTCCAGTCTATGATGCAAGCACATACCAAGGCACTATTAGAATATACAAATAATAATAAAAAATCAATATACATAAATGAACCTGGGCCGATGGGATATATGTTTGCAACATAGTTTTTCATATTCATGTTTCCATGTACCCAACAATAATCAAGCTTCAATTAATTGTCGCATTGTTTAATGCAACACATCTCATAATATAGTTTAATCAAAGGTATGTTAGTGTGCAGAGTTGTTTCTGTTTGAACTCATATTTATTTGTTCCTCTGATTGTGCTGTTTGTTGAGGGACCGCAGAATAAAAGTGTTCCCCCTCTCGACCAGTATATGGCAATATGCGTGCATTTAAACCATATATTTAGCTATATTTGCCTGTGTCTTATAACTATCTAGGTTATTGATACATATGTATTTAATGCTGCTGTGGCTGATATTTGATGTTTCTGGTTAATTTCAACCTAGTTGTATGCATCATGTATTTACTTGTTATATTTGTCATTTTAGAACCAAACTTCCTACATGGAAGAATGAGAATGTGTTGTCCATGAAGAAAAGCTGAGGTATACTAGAGAATACCAGCACCTCTCCCTTTTCTTTAGATTTAGCACTGGATAAGAAAAAACGTCAGTCATCTTCACACAACTTCAGGGATTTCAGAGAATACTGATCACACACGTGGCTGTTACTTGAAGTTGCCAGTCAGTTATGACAACTACCTTAGATTTTCGACATGAAATTAAGCAAGTTTTAGAAAGCAACGTGTGTGTAATTGTCTGAGCTTTACACGATTCACGTGGATGAAC
The DNA here is from genome assembly GCF_029220125.1 of Pseudoliparis swirei. Classification (NCBI taxonomy): domain Eukaryota; kingdom Metazoa; phylum Chordata; class Actinopteri; order Perciformes; family Liparidae; genus Pseudoliparis; species Pseudoliparis swirei. The sequence continues at coordinate 8,544,871 of NC_079394.1, forward strand.
TATTTTGATTTCAAAACGGCGAATTTCGCCTAAAGGTGACACGTTTGCAGGTATGTACATGCTTCGTACTGCAGGAGGACTCATTGAACATCCTCATTTATTCTGAAATATAGCTCCTATTTCTTTGAACACAATTTTAAATTATTTTGGCACCTTTTAATTGCAACGCGCACGTGCAAGAGAACAGATTTAATGATTAAAATGTCACAAACCGGACACTGTAGGAGTTAATTTGCTCCACAAGAGGGCAGTAATACAAGATTTAGGAAGCCGGCTGCCGTTAAACCTCCCAGAAGAAGAAGAAGGCCGCCGTCATGTGTGCCTGTATTAGCTTAGGTCTCTTGTGTGAGCTGTAATTTTAGTTTCCAGCTAAGAGCCAGCGCCTGGTCCATGTTGCGGCACAGAAAGCGTGTTTGTATCCCTTGATGGAGTCGGATTTAATAGTCAAACGCTGTTAAGTATATAGAAAGACATACATTATTCAGGCATCGTTAGCGGTAACACCTTCGTACCGGTAAGCCAGTTCAACTCAGCTAACGTTAATTAGCTAGCAGTATTTTGCTTCTCTAGGATGTCGTACAGGAAAACTTTAAAACTTATATGTGGGTTCGCCGGAGGCTCTGCCGTCCTCGTGCTCGCCGCCGCCGCCACCGCCGCCGCCGCCGGTGAGTCCCGCGGGTACTTCGGTGAGCTGCGGGGAGAGGCGGCCAGTCGATGGTCGAGATTCACCGTTCTTCAGGCGGCGCAGCCGGCGTGGACACCTGCCAGCCACACACCGGCACCGACGGGACAGGCGTGGGACTTTAACTGGGACAAGTAGGTGTCTTTACGCCCCCCGCCGTCACAGTGTCCCCCGACCACCTTGTATGGATTAAACGCCACGCCAAATCTCTGTCATCTTGGTTTTGTAAATGCACATGAGACTACATATTGATATCTTGCGTAATAGAGCTGGTGTTTTGTATGCATAACAACTCTAGGAGTGAACCATTTTGTTGTGATCCTTTTTTTTTTTGAGACCGTTGCCCACAAGCCAGTCAGAATTTCATTTTTTTTAAATTCTCAAAGTATTCTTCTGATCCTCATCGTAATTCATATTGAGTTTTCCATCCCTCAAATGAACCAAAACAGACAAAACCACTTAATTTCAAGATCACCTCATGTCACCCTTTTGTTCAGGAGAGAACCATCTTCTCTGACTAATGGGAGGAAGACCAATGCTCCAGCAGCTGAAGACCCCAGCTCCGAGCAGGACAACAGTAAACCAAAAGCTACACGCAACATCCTCCTCATCAGACACTCCCAGTACAACCTGAGCGGCACCATCGACAAGGAGAGGATCCTCACTCCATTGGGTACTTGTTTGCACTGGTCACCTGCAAAATTGAATAGACGGCAGTCTGGAGTAATTTCAGTCAAACAAAGGGTCACATGTACATGTCGATGCTTGGAACTAGCTCCGATGAGTGTTGAGGGCATACACAAGCATGCCCGGCTGCATCCAATGCTCGTTGTCCGACCTACTTTTTTTCCCAGGCCGTTTCTGACAGACCAGTCGTTTGTTTTAATGGCCGTTGTGTCTTCATTTCCAGGTCGTGAGCAGGCAGAGTTCACGGGCGAGCGGTTGGCAGCATTGGGACTCAAGTATGATGTTATGATCCACTCCAGCATGGCCAGGGCCACAGAGACGGCCAATATTATCAGCAAACACCTCTCAGGTAGTGGATAGAGAAGGACTGTCAAAACACTTCTTTTTTCTTCTCTCGCAAGTCTGTTATAGTGTGGAAAGTATATTAGCAAAAAGCAGATTTATTAGAAAGTTTATTTGTATTGCTCGAAGCAGTTTTTATTCATAAGATTCCCTTGGATAAGGTGTAATGGTGTAATGTTACTTTTCTGTAAGCTATATATCCAGTCATCATGCATATTGTTATATTTGTGGTTCTTATAAACAGCAGTGGTTCTTCAGCAACACTAGTTTAGCTGAAGATAGCTAAATGATATACCATATACTTTATAGTTTATTAGACAAATTATGTGATAATAAAACAACTAAAATCTACAACATAATTATACTCATGTAATGTAAGCATATGTTGCCACTTCAAATATTTGTGTCTCCTAAATATCAAGATCTAATTGCAGTCCTTATGCTTTCAATGATACATTTCATACATTTCTGCTTGACGCATGTTCAAGTTGTTGGGTAATACTTTACACCGTTGATCCGTTATTCATAATCATCATCATATGTTTATCGTTCTATGTATATACTGTAACTGTTTCATTAACGTAGGTTATGTACAGCACAAATGAAAGCGGGTGCAGGTGAACAGTGCTTTAAATGCCGAACATCACAAACGTATATTCACATTTCTTTCTGCCCTGAATGCCATACGGGTCTAGGAGTGGATCTTGTGAGCTGTGATCTGCTGAGAGAGGGAGCACCTATCGAGCCCGTTCCACCTGTCACTCACTGGAAGCCCGATGCTGTGGTGAGTGAAGCGCTTGCTTGGCTTACAGCTGCAAAAATAAAATTAAAAAAATTAGCCAATCCATCAGTGCACTGCCACAGCAATGTGTCATAGGAAGAGTTAATTTCCAAAGGGGGTTTTAAAGGGGTCTGGCAGCTGAAGATACATTTTTCCATTATATTTTACTACTTTAAATGTACATAACCAGTTAGTAAATGTTATTTTTGGTCGGCCCAGTTGCCGAAACATACCCCAATGATATTTAGCCATGCAGGTGGATTATGGTTTTCGTCAAGCCATTAGAAAATATTCAATAGCTTCATAGTGTGCCTTTCCAGAAACACGGTTCTGGTTATTCTCGTAATGCTTACGCTCTACCTTCAGGGACATTTGGGTGAACAGAAAACTGTTGACTGTGAGGATTGTGGATAATCCATAGTAACCTGGACACTGTTTCTAAAAAGAAAAAATGCTGCTGAGTTGTTCTTTTTCTCTGGAACACTTCCTTCTCAAAGAAGAATTTGGACCATTGCAGTCTCATGACGGAAAGACTTGGACTGTATTTAAATTCTATCAATACCCCATGTAAACAGTTTCTGCCCTCAGTGATTCAGTGCAGATTTAGCTTTAGTAAGAGTAACTTTTTCCATATAGTTGGCCTCATATTGGAACCAAACTCTTCATCCATTCCCTACGATGCACATCATCATTAATTGACTGTTTTGACTCAGGGGTTCAAATGGAACTCTTTCATTTGACAAAAGTGGCTTTCAACCTTTCACCTCCTCCAGCAGTACCACGAAGATGGAGCGCGCATTGAGGCAGCCTTCCGCCGCTACATCCACCGGGCTGACGCCAAGCAGAAGGAGGACAGCTACGAGATCATCGTGTGTCACGCCAATGTCATCCGCTATTTTGTCTGCAGGTTTGTGTCGCCGGCGGACTTGTTGATCCGGAGCTCAGGCTAGAGTGTGGCCTTCTTGCTTTGCTAACCATTGTGGATAAACTATGCAGCATTGTTTTTCTCAGTATATTTTTTTTATTTGAGCGTGTGCTTCACTCACGTCATTGTGCTCTTAATGGAATTATTTTAAGAAAATGTTAATGTTGATATTCTAGCTGCTACATAAAGCTTTGTGCACTTCTTGTTGACTCTGCATCTGGTTGAAAAGTAACATTTAGTACATGTAGTTGCTCATGACAAGGGTTTAAAATCCTCCAAATGACTACTTACAGGACACGATCACACACACACATCAAACTATTTGTTAAATAAGTGTGACGTAAATATAAAGTAGCTCCCGTGCTCATACCTTTCTTTTGGTCTCTCAGGGCTCTACAGTTTCCTCCAGAAGGCTGGCTACGTATGGGCCTGAATAACGGCAGCATCACATGGCTCACCATTCGACCAAGCGGCAGGGTGGCCCTCAGAACTCTGGGAGATACAGGATTCATGCCCCCGGACAAACTAACACGGACCTGACGGCCCAGCGCACGGCAGGTCTCTGGGACTCCGATGCCTCGTCAGTTGGATGCAGGGTCAAAGCTCAGTTTTCTCCTTATGTGTCATGAAAATTACTTTAGATGTTTTTTGTAATTGAAGTACCATCATCGAATGAGAGACTCTGATGTTGTGATTACTTCCGTGCCATAGAACGCCAGCAGAAGAGATCAACAGCTGCTCCTGAATGTAACAGAGGATTTTTTCACAATTGACAGATTTTTAAACCCAAAAAAAAGTTGTATTTGCATCGCTGTTGTAAATGCAAATCTTGCTCTTGGTATTACAGCTATCATTACAGTGGCGTGAGGATTATTGTGTTGTATGGTGCAGCTATAGGAAATAAAAGAAAATGATAAATTCCTCAGCGTGTCAAATTTCTATCTGGAAAAAATGGAAATCTTAAAAAGCACATGTACACATTAGCAATTCTGAGAGATGTTTTATTGATTAGTTGAAAGGAATTGAGGTCTAGACATACAGAATGATAATTCACCATGAAAGTTAACTTTTAATAAAACTCAAGCATGATTTAAGTTTTGTAGGTGCATTTTTGTAAAGTTCCACATTCATAAACATTCAGAGACCATAATTAGATCTGTAGTCAACTGAGCACAAGGATAACAATACAATCTTCTCAGTGAAGTTTGTGCTCTTGGATAAAAGGTTGTTCACAAAAATGTTTACATTCAGAACACTTGTTTCTCAACCTACATAGTGTCAATCTGAATATTGAAAATTGGCTTTTTGTCTCAGACTTAGATAAGCCCTCATACAGCAGTGAATTCATCCCTAAATAACAATTTGGATACAGCAGGTGTTTGTACATTCACATTGCACAATTAGACATGTTTTGAAAAAATGTTAAAATGCCAGTTAGAACCATTGAAGAGCTTCATGACATAACTTTAGGAATTAAAGCTATATTAAGCGCTAGTTTGGAAATTAACAGTATTAAACTGTTTATAAAGTGAAACGGGTTGCAATTACTGCCGATCCCACTCTATGGAGCTCTCATCTAATCATTAATCAGTTGGGTTCTCTGTAAGCGCAAGGCAGTTTTTCATTAACAAGACATCTATAATAATCTAATATACATTATTTTTGTGTTTATTTAGTTGTGGAGTCTTTCAGAACCTTATTGGTTAACAATCACTTAATACAGCTTAAAAGCTCAGACGTGGCAAAATGTCGAAGACATTTGAAATGACACTTTCCCGATGAGTGTTTTTTGTATTCATGCTCACACTGTGGGAAATACTTGTGAATTACAGATAATTCAGAAGAAGAAGAAATGCACAGCCTAAGGCCGCTGGTTGTGGCAGAAAGGAAAAGTCAAGACGTGTCCAGGAACCACCGAGAAAAGATCAAAAATGTATGCATTTATTGAAGAACAAAATAAAAACATGGAAGATCTCAGTCAAATCAGTTTTTCCCATGTCTGCCCTAATCATCTGTAAATCCCGCAGCCAGTGACGTTGCCATGTCCAGATATTTAATGTAATAGCGAGAGAGTGTGTCCAAACTGACAATAGCTGGTCCATCACTTTAGAAAATTAAGGCAATTTCTGAACTGAGGAAAACATAGGAAATGGCAGTCGGTTTTAACACCATTAATAAAAACAAAAAAATGTTGTGCTACTGACCAACATACAAAATATAACTTTTAAAATATTGACAATTAACTTTTTTTTTTGTCGTTGTTGTAAAGAACATCCGCAGTGACAGAATCATGTTGAAGATTCAGCACCGAGGTTTTCGTGAAGGAACTAACTTTGGGGAGTGCGGCTTGTCGTCGTTGACTCGGGCTGCGATACAGGTGCTTCACACTCGCCACAAATAACATTACCGTCAATTCAACACGGCCCACGTCCACACAGTACATCAATTATCAACGTTTCTTTTTGTCCTTTTTAAAAGTCTTGAGTGTACATCACAACCCAACGTGATGAGAATTCCTGTATTACATCGGCGTAGTACCATACTTTATGAATACAAATCCTCCTGACACTTGTGCATATTTCTGTTAGGTAGAGGGTTTCTGAGCTTGGGTGTAGCCACCTTGGTGCAGCTGGATTTGAAATGCGAGTGGGAGGTCGGGGTTAGGGCTAGGAGAGGGTATGGCCATAGTGGTCAGTTAGACGGCTCGTTCAAGTGCTTGAGGCGGATGCGCTGGATGTAGCTGACGTTGGCAGGGCTGTAGCGGCTGAAGTCTGGCGAGGCGGCATGCCGGGCAGGACTGAAGCGGACGGTGGGAGACATCGGGCCGCTGACCGGTGACCCGGGAGTCTGATGTTGCATCCTGAGTCGCGGTTTTACCACCGCAGGGCTGGGCCAGCTAGAGGACACACATCAACACCAGTCAGTCGTTGCTTTTTCAATATTGTTACTGAGCGACTAGCTGAAAGGTAAACGGGTGAAGATTTGACTGAGCCACAGCTTAAAACAACCGCAACCTAGCTGCACACGGTTGATTGGGTATGAATTGAATGTTGTCCTAATGCACCATATTTATTCTCTGGAACAAAATGCTCCACCGCATGGCATCTGACCTCAAAATGTCTTGAGGGTGTAATCACAAAATGTCTCAACTGCGAAAGCTGAAAAGCCCTCTTAGCACCAGACATCTGTGTTAAATATATACTGTACTAACCATGCTTACTCCCTTTTTTGTAAACAATATGTGACCATAATTTTGTCAATTAGAGGACTAATACAATCTATCGAGTGCTATTATTAATTTCCTATTAATCATGGTGTAGGAAGACTGTATGAATAACCTTAGAGAACACAGGCGGTTGCAAATGTCTCCGCTGTGGGACCAATGAAGAAGGGTCTAATTATAATATATTCACATATGCGTTTATGACAAAGACTGTACTCGTAAATGTAGTCAAAAATATAGTCAAGAGACAAACAACAGAGGTCATGCAATCATGCCAAAATTAACTATGAAACTGAAATGTTTCCCACACAATACATATTTGAAACAGTATTGAGCCTATTATCTGATAATCTGATTTAAACCGCCAGAGACCAATGTTCTCCAGGTCAGGATCAGGAACACACAGGAAAATCAGTTAACCAATAATAGAGAATAATACGCATTGCAAGAAAATGTCAGCCCCGCCCGTCTTACCTCTGCATGTCTGACGCCGAGTACGATTTCATTGTGCTTTTCCACTTGAGAATGCTGGGATACTTCTGGGGATCGAAGTCTAAACTTTCTATTGCCGACAGGACCTCTCTGTCCAACCTGGATGGGGAATCCCTGTAAAAACATGAATTAACAAGATTAATCTAATGTATTATTAGCATCAAGTTTTATTACGATCATAACTCAGAAGTTTTGGATCATCAAACCTCACCGTCCCCTAAATAGCAGTCGACATGGAGTCAGCTGCTGTTGCAGGACACGGGGAGGGCCACGAGTATTTGGAGGGTGACACGGTTGATATTATTTACACGACTGCAATGGATTTGAAATGACGCAGTCGATATGTGGTTGAAGGGTCGACTTTTAGCTTTAATTAAATGGATATAACAAAACTATCGCTTTAACTGCACAATCCCACATTTTCAGAGCGTCAAAAGTAACGGGGCAATTGTCTCACAAACAGTTTAATGACCCGGTGTGGCCCGTTCCCTCGCTACTTCATGACAAATTAAGCAAATAAAAAGATCTGGAGACGATTAAAAATGATGAGTTTGCATTTGGGAGCTGGTCCAGTGAACTCTGAGCATGAGGAGCAAAGAGGTGTCGATGCGAGTGAAGGAGGCTGTTAAAAGGCTGAAAGACGACACACGCCTATCAGGCAGACAGCAGAAACATTAGGATTGTCCAAATCAACAGTTTGGTACAGTCCTAAAGATAAGCAATGTACTCGGCAACACCAAAAGACCACGGAAGACAAGTAGATGTAGCAGAATTCTTTCGTTGGTGAATAAAACATCTTCATAACATGACTACTGAGCTCAAGAGAACTCTAGAGGAGGGAGGCGTGTCTTTGTCTGCTTAAGAGATGTCTTCAGGAATCTGAATCTGAACACAGACGGTTTACAACAAGGTGCAAACCACTGAGAGCACCGAAGAACAGGAAGGACGGGTGAGATCAGTCGGAAGCAAACCACCTCATCTGGTTACTCTGGCGGAGGCAGTGCGACGGCACGGGCTTGTATGGCTGCCAATGGAACCGGTCACTGGTGTTCATTGATGATGTCACAGCTGATAGAAGTAGCACAATGAGTTTTTAGGTGTTTATGGCTTTACAATCTGCTCAGATTCAGCCAAATGCTGCAAAACCGATTGGGTGGAATTTCTCAGTCCAGATGGATAGTGTCCTAAAACACCCTGTGAAAACAGCCCAACAGCTTCTCAAGGCAGATCAATGGAATGTTCTTCAATGGCCAAGTCAGTCAGCTGATCTCAACCCAAGTGAGAATAAAAGTGAAGGTCGAAAGACCCACAAACAACCGCAACTGAAGGAGGCTGCGGTGAAAGCCTGGCCAAGCATCTCAAGGGAGGAAACTCAGCTTTGACTTTGGGTGTAAGACTTCAGGCAATCATTGACTGCAAAGGATTTCCTTCCAAAGGTTAAAAATGATCATAATTAAAAAAATGGTGTCACCGTCGAAATACTTATGGACCTGACTGTACTCGCCTGGCATAATATTAGAGATTATAGCATCCCAACACGATTACACAAGACCGACTACCTAAGATTTTGACGCATCATCTTGTCAAACATTATCAAACAGTTTCTATTTCAGCATCTATAAGATCTTTCAACAACTAAAACAACATCATGGCCCTCCACAGAAAAACACTCACCCATCAATGAAAAGTCCTCTTTGAATATGCGGCGGGGTCCTGGGTAGGAACTCATTCGAGTTATCGAAGGACTTATAGGAGGACCCAGAGGATCCAGAGCTGCTCAGGTCCCTCCCCCCATGGTCCCAAGACTTGGACCGAGCACAGAAGTTGCGCCCCCCTGATATTGACCCCCTAGTCCTGCCCAACACCTCCAGATTCTCCTCTGCTTCAAAGTACTCCTCCGAGCTGCCACTGTTGCGCCTCTCCTCTGTCCCTCTTCCCTCTGTTCTCAAGCCCGGCACCTCCACCGCGTCGCCGTCCTGACCGCTGTGACCAAGAGACAGGCGGTTCACCCCGGAGCTGAGGTCTGTGGCCGAGGAGGAGCTGTAGGAGTCCTTGTGCCGGCTCCCGCCGCTGCTCCTCCGCTCCCTGCAGCTGGTGGGGCTGCCGTCCAGCGGCTCGAGCAGAGACATGCGCTCAAAGTTGACTGTGAGATTGGAGACGGGCGACAGCAGGCAGGAGGACGGGGAGGTGCGAGGGGTCACCTTGTCTCCATTGTGAGTCCGATCTCTGGAGGAGGAGCACACCCCGTTTTTGCAGACGATGCCGGGCGTGAGGAGGCCGTCGCCGCAGCGGCACAGCAAGTCCTGCTCTGCCGCTTTTTCGATCAGGTCAGCCCCGTGGTGGTGCAGTAGGATGGGCAGGATGTGGAACTCGTGGCCCCCCGCCGCTCCCTTCAGGCAGTCCTTGGATGCGGCCGAGGATGTGATGCTGGTGAGTGCTGCGTTCTGCCGGTTCTTCATCTCCTCAAGGCTAATGTCATCACGCTCGTCCAGGAAGGCACCAACAGAGATGGAGTTGCAGAACTTTTTGGGCTTGCCTGCAACCAGGGATGACATAATGGCACTTTTTCAGTCCATTTGTCATTTTACAGTGTCATGTTATTAAATAATTCTTCATGGCAGGAGATTATGCAGCTCTCTAAAATATGTGTCATCTTCATATGATATTGTACAATGCCAAATAATACATTCAGTCAGAGAGGGTGATCTGGAATGTGTGCAGCGCATTTCTTTTGATAGGAGGCGGGTGACGGTACCTGGAGAGGGGGTTTTGAACCTGTTGCTGGTCTCATTCTCCCCGGCTTCTTCATGAGCCCGTGAGCTGAAGTCCTTCTTGCTAAGGTACTCGTCCAGCATGCGAAGCCCCTCAGTTGATGACAGATCCACAAAACTGTCAAGAAAGTCCCAGTACTCAGCCCATGGGTGGCCCATCTCATGAGCCAGGTCTCTGTAGATGAAGGATAACTTATCATTTAAATCAAAAAAAATGTGAACCATTTCCAGTACTAATGTGATTTTTTTATGGAAACTGTTTTACGGAGGATTCCACTGTATGCTAACTTTGGAGGTTGCAGTATGTGGTGCTGTTTAATTGTGTTGTGTTACACTGACATGTTTCTATTTTGTTGTCTACCCTATGAAGAGAGAGAGAGAGCGAAAGAGAGGGAGAGAGAGAGATATTCAAAACAGAATTAATCATGTTTGAACCTAAGGTGTGTAGTACATGGCCCAACATGTCTGTAATCCCCCAAAACAAAAATGCTTGTTCAAAAGGTTTTTCCTCCAGACTCCTTTATCCACTCAAAATGGCATCAATAAACCCAGTAATATCCCCCTTCAGTCACCTCACAGTATATCTGAGAATACATAGAAAGTTATAAAGACGCATAAGCGGAATAAGGTCGTGGACGTACCTGCCCACTCTCTCTGCCCCACGGTCAGGATCAGACTTCCGAATGTGGTGGAATAGCTCCGCCCTGTCTCTGGGCGGCGTCTTCCAGTACCGACGGAATTGATCTGCCTGCAGGAGAAAACAATAAGTGCTGGTCACTAAATGTTTTCAATGTAATGCAATGATTAGACGTTAGACTTTAGTCAGCAAGAACAGGTAGTCAAGTAAAGAACTTACTTTGGAAGGACTCAGTGGGCCAGCGAAGGCTGTGACAGCCATCACAGGGTCCATTGGGCTTCTTGTGTGCCGATGGGTCAGCGAAAGACTTTCTGAGGACTCAGGTGACCACAGACCACCAATGATGGGCTGGAAGGTGTTGTCAGTTGCCCTCAGCAAAGGGATATAGCAGCGGTCTGTGAGACAACAGACAATTGAAAGACATATATAACACATACATTTTCATTGAGGGTGGCATCAGTGGGAATCAAACCTTATGTGGCAGTTTATTTTAAAACAAAATCAAATTTGGCATGTTGACAAATGTGTTTTGTATGACGTCGTCACGCTGTGCACAGGACGGCGCGTAAAGATATACAGTATGCAGAACTATATGCCAAATGCCACGCTCTCTCTCTTACTCCAGAACATTACCACTCTAACATTGCAATTATCAAACGTTCTTTTATTTTCACAACCCAGACCGACTCTTAGGGGCTTAAACAAATACACAGCTAGAGTTGTAACGTTATTTGCAATAAAAAAATGTATTCCATCGTAACCCAATTATTTAGCACCTCAACCTGCTAATGATGTGTTTAGCCTAATTCCTTATAGACCAACACGACAAACAAAAATCAATGTTGCCAAAATAAAACTCTAGGCTTTAACATGCTGCTGCTATTGAATCAGGCCTCTCTGAGTGAAAGTACACAAAATGGCCTGCGTCCAAGGAAGCAGGGGAAAAGAGGAACACAACGCTTAATATTTTCAGGAATGTGTGCGTGTGTCCTTACCCTCCAAATAGTCAGTTATCTTCTGCTTCACTTCTTGGGTTTTATTTTTTCTGCTACAAATAATCTGTGGAAAACAACAATTAGTGATATATAGTTTGTGTAGCTGACAACATACAACTGCTGCTGGATTAGTTGGGGAAAGAAATTGCTCATGCTCATCTAATTTTAGCCTTCAATGTGCAGAGTGATAGTTGCCACACACATTTAAAAAGCAAGCTAAAAGGTCACGGCTTGAAGACCTGAGCGAGCCGTACTGTACCTCCCCTCAGCAACGACTGTCAGGACACCAGTGTTCAGCAGTGTTGTGCAAGGCTTATTAGCTGCTAGAAAGCTTCCATATGTACACATTCATGAACACTGGCTGTGTAATAACAACCAGCAATGAAAACCCAGACTATGCTGAAGGTTCTCTTACTCAGTGGGCATGTAACAAAGTTCAATACGGGTTAAAAATAAAACTCCTTACATCAAACGGCTTGTGGCCATCCTTGTTCTTACAGTTCTTATCGCTGTCAGGATGCGAACACAGGACATTAACCACGTCTGGACACCCAAACTTACAGGCAAAGTGGAGTGGTGTTTCAAAGCCCTGGAACATACGGACAAACAAAATCAACACAGCCCAATGAAAATTATTTTGAAATAATCTAATTTAATCTGGTTTTGATTGTATGGTCAAATAACTTACAGCCTTATCTGGAGTGTTGAGGTAAAGATCGACAATGTAGCGGATACGTTTCCGCAGCATAACTTCCTGGTCGTCTGGATACATGAGGCGCATAAACTCGGGGTCTTCCAAGGTGTCCAGCAGCAGCTGGGCGATTCCAGCCTGGTTCTCCTTGGCTGCCACGTGCATTACGTTGTACCGGCAGCCCTCCTAACCAGACAGAACAGTGGCACAACTGTATGGATCAGGACAGAATCCGCTTGAAATCTCCCGTCAACAAGAAATTAGGCTTAATTTGGCCTAAAAGCTAAATCTGACCTTGAAAACATCTGCTGAAGTTAAGGATTTAAAACTCAACATTAATTTATTTTTTAATGACAACAGTTTGTATTTGTAATACAATAGCATCAAATATGTTGGTTTAAAAAGACCAATTTCTAAGACTTTACACTAGAGAGAATTTGAGACAAAATAAAAGATCTTGAACATGTCCTTAACCCTTGTGTTGCCTTCGGGTCATTTTGACCCGATTCAATATTTAACCCTCCTGTCGCCTTCGGGTCAATTTGACCCGATTCAATGTTTAATGTCGGTGTTCTTTCGGGAGTCAACAAACGAACATAAAGTACCTCACACTTAAACTTGGAAAACAATATTAATTCTAATAATTTTCTGGAGATTTTAATAGCTGGGGTCATATTGACCTCAAGGGTAAAATATGTTAGTAAATATAAAGGTAACAGGAGGGTTAAACATTGAATCGGGTCAAATTGACCCGAAGGCAACACAAGGGTTAAACTAATAAACAAGATTCATGGTACACAAACATACACTAGGTCATATTTGTGTTTTTATCTTAGCAACTGCAAGCTTGACATGAGCATTGGGTGAAAGGTTGGAACTGATGTGGAAAAGACATTTATGTATCAACAAATGTCACCATCCTAAGTAAGGCGAATGCATCGCTATAAATAGTACACAGAGTTTAAAATATCATAAAAGTACTCATTAGATAAGCTGAAACAATGCTGCCTCATCATTAATTGAAGTTTTTAAATCAATCCCGTTTCAGAAACTGGTGAGGAAAGTCTCAATAAATAAACAATCTGAGAAACCAAGACATCACAACAAATGAAATCCTCACCTGCACAATAGTGGGATTATCCCCTGAACCAATGAGATAGCGTGGGTTGCTCCAGACCAGATCAATAAAGGTCACCGCGTCGTTCTTCTCCACAGCTTTCCTCAGTTTGGCGGTCAGGTCTTGGGTGCGTGGGCTCTTGAAACTGTTGGCCCGCTCCCGGTTGATGGTATCAACCTCCATGTTGTCTGGTGTAGAGCGAGAGAAGAAATTAAAGGAAAGGCACTGCTGTGTACATTTTCAAATATTGTTCAATGCTGGAGTTTCCCACGCATCCGTTAGTGTCAGCTACGATTGGCCTGACACAGCTTATAAAGAATGAATGATCGCGCATGTTGTGCTGGCCTGCTACACGACCCAAAAGATGAACGCGCCATAACTTGAAGAAACACAGATTGAGCTTCTGATAAAATATGACAAAAGAGTATTGTTCAGGGCTCTTTTTAAAAGAGATAATTGTATCTACTTACCTTTACAAATGACCAGGCCTGGTCTGACAGGAGATACACAAGCTGCAGATTTGTTGGGAGAGGGGAAATAGTCACAGATCCCCTTAGCAAACTTCTCAGCATCCTCACGGTTGGGGAAGGATTTGAAGCGGGCTCCCTTCATCATCTTAACAGCTTGAAGGGCATCTTTCTTATCTGTGTACACGTGTGCTCTTTCTACAAACAAATTAAACCAACTGAGAATTAGCTTGTTTGCATTATCCGTCCTAATTTCTTGTTTAATTTATTACTGTGTGTTAGAGTGACTTTCTAACTGGTGGTTGAAGGATTGTTTTGCATTCTGTTTGTGATATTTTCACTTCCGGTCAGTCAAACATGTCGATCCCCATTTTCATGGGGGATCTACAACGTGCCACTGCTTTCGCAGTTGCAATAAAAGCCAAGTAACATTGCCAGCATTGATTTTTGTGGTAGCTTAAGATTAAATGAGATCAATACTCTGTTCCGGAGCGTTCAGGCAGCCCTACTGCCTTGATGCTTACCACCAAAGAAATAACGTTAAATGTTTTCATGCACTACATTTTCAGACTACAACAGCTGCAAGTACTCTAAACTATTACATAAACTGGACAAACAGTATATATCACAAATAAACTAACAAGCAACATGATAATGTTTTAGACTGGACTTAGGACTCAAGTCAACTAAGGTGTCTGTTGGATAAGTAACAAGCTGAGTCAGTCTTACCATTCCTAGTGAAAACATCTTCCCACAGTGGACATACTCCAAAATAAGAGGGTGGGGACACTTGTGCCAACTTTGAAGGGGTTTCCGTTTTGCAGTTAGAGTTACTGCCTTCCGCAAAGCTGTTTGAGGTTGTGTTTACTGAGATCACCTCTTCCTCTGGAGGGTTGAGACCCACACCGTAGCCAAAGTCCAAGTCTTCGCCGGATGCCTCAGCAAGTTTGATGCTTGTTTCAGCAGTGGTGGGTGCAACTGCTGAATTGGCATATGACCCAGGTTTGGCATAATCTGCATTGGAGGCCGTACCGCCCGAGGAACTGGCTGAAGAGCTGTTGTCCGATTCAGTGCCACTGCTCTCTGGCCCGGCCAGGACTCGAGCCAACTTCCTCTCAAAGGTGGCTCGGGTGGTCGCGGTAATAGGACCACACTTGAGGCCTGCTCGGGCAAACTCCTCGCGCAGCTTATCGGCACTTAGCCCCCTCAGCCTGCTCAGAACCACCTCCATGCTTCAGCTCCCTGCAACACAAAACATCTCAGCAATTAGCACGAGCAGTTGATGATAAATGTGATACATAGACCTTTTTATCACTAAATATCAACACTCATAAGACAACTTTTTAAATAATTACTTGAGCACAGTTATTAAGATAGAATAATTCCAGAATTATTTATTAACCACCTATGCCACCTATACATGTCAGTTCCAGGTAATAAATAACAGCTCCTACTAAGAACAAATAACAACCATACATCCAGACAGATATTAATGTACACTTGCGTTTAAAACACTCTGGACATATAACTTAGTGTTTACTCATAATTAATATTAACGCATGCACCAAGACAATGGTCAAATTTGGCAAGAGTCAAATAAAAGACAGTGTTCTTCGTTCAGCATATTAACATGAAATGCCATCCATACTCTTAATTGTATTCAAACAAGCTGCCACACATTGTAAAATATAATACAGACTCATTTTACCAACAAGTAAATCCCTGTCTTCCAGTGTCAAGTATTTGCAAGTAGGCTCCACACATATATTAAGTAGCTCTTGTAATAAACCAAGTGTTACTGCAGTTCTAGATACCCACATTATTAAACCAACACTTTAAATGGTATCAGAATCAACCACAGAATAGTGGGATTAGCTCGTGCTAGCTTGCGTGCTAATCAACAAGCCAGAATTATCAGCCGGGGAGCATGAGCGAAACTACAGATGACAATCTAGAGCGATAAGAGTGAAGTACACAACTTCGGAATGAAATATTTACGATTACAAATAAATAGTAAACTGGATATATTACAACAATACTAGTCGGTTCATTCGCATGCCGTCACGCCCAAGTATGTCATTCGAGGAGGGTTTTCGTGCTGTAACGCAATACATTTGATACGTCTTAGTGGTGAATATGTCGATATAAATCAAAGTGCACGCGATGACATCTAGTAACAAATACGTCCCTACTTACCATGGGACATTTGTTATTAAATACACGCAGAGCTGAGGGAAATCGTTGTTAGTAGTGTACAGATAAACGGTTGGATAGACACAAAGCTGCAGCCGATCTGGAATAGTATCATTGTTTACAACATGTTCTGCGCATGTCTAGTTTTAAGGGAGGGCGCACGCTGCATTCCAGACCTGTGGGAAAACTTAAATATGGACGACCTGAGGGTGATGGGCACAGAGCATGGGGTGAATAGTCACATTTCTCTCCAAAACACGACCCCAGGATGATTGTAACCGCCCTATGACACGGTTACGTTACTTTATCACAACCAAAGCAGTGCCGTGTCATGCCAATGACTGCTATTCTCACAACAGAGACATCCGCTATCTTAATACCCTACTTCCCTAAAATCGCATTACATTGTACACTTGCTCGTGACAAGAGTTGCGCAGGGGATCTACGCTGGCTAATGATGAAGGAACCTTAGAAAGCTGCGTTTAATTGTATTTCCTGGACGTCTCTTATCTTTACGTACTTTCCCCGAAGGCTTGAATGTAGCATCATCCTCTCCCATTGCAGACGTAAATAATCCAAGGAAACAATAACCTAGCGAATTTGGGTATAGGTTCTCCTGGGCAAGACAACAATCCATCTATTTTAAATAAACGAAATAACAAATTCGTGGAAACGTAGAGCTGCTATAAACACCATAATAAAGAGTATTCGTTGGCACAATCCCATGCAGGCCAACTTGGTCAAGCATGTACGAGGCGAGCCAACTGCAAGACATGGCGATTCTCCAGATGGTCATACATAAACTAAAATAAACCTAATGTACAATATATGTGTATATGTTAAAGTTGGACGCAAATAAAATGAGGGCGACGTTCCTTCGCTTACTATCGGTTCTAGGAAGCCGAGTTTGACGAGCATGCTAGCAGTCGTTAGCCACTTAGCAAGGCAATATGCTAATCACACAAGACGCACGTTATGACGCACAGTAAGAACACCGTTCCTGTATTTTCACCAAACACATAGCCGTAAACAATTATCATCAACTGCACACCACTGGTCGTTGAACATATTGTTTTAATAGCTCCATGCCCACCTCCTCCTCTCTCCCCGGCTACTGTTGCTAGGTGTCTTCACCGCGACGGTTTCAAAATGCAGAGCGAGGACCTTGTTGTGTCTAACAGAGCGCCTGTTCAAAAATCACTACTTCAACGTGTAGAAATGAACGTTACATAAGATGTGGGACAGATTGTTGTCGACAAACTATAATTAATGAGAACAAACTATAAGGACAGATGAATAGTGCAATTTTATGATGAATACAATCACATCTCCCAACACAAACGTTAAAACATAGGAATTAATCAATTTCAACTTTGAAAAAAAGTAGAGAAAAGCAGATACAGCAACAGGAGCGCAGGTGTCGAAGACCAAATGTTATTAAATACTACCTAACGTTACAGTGAAAGGTAGTTTGGAAGATAGTCCTCATAAAAAAAAACCAGAACACAGCTTATCAATACATTTCATATTATTTGCCTCAGCAAGCATTCCCCTCAAAATATGTATTATCCCTTTGGAAATTTAGAACCATACAACAGTGTTTAGAAAAGTTGTTTAATGTGGGAATGAACAACACTAGCTGCAGCAAGATTGTTTACAGACATCTTCCCCTGTAGTATCCTCTACACTGACCTTTTAGTGCAGCTGTACCAGAATTACTCGTTGAATTCATGGTTTGCATTTGATACTTATTATTAGGTATTTATTTACTTTATTACACCATTAAACAATTAGGATGATTTTACAATCATACAACAAATGTAATTAATATATTAACCTCTAGAAACAATTAACTTACGCCCATATCCATGAAACAACCATAACACATTTTGTTTTCAATATGTACCAAATGTAACAGAAAATGAACACATTTGATTGCACTTGCTGTTAGAAGTAGTAACATTTCTGCTTCATTGTACAACTTGCTTTCTTCGTTGATGTGATCCCCTTATTTGACAATAAACCATTCTTCAGTAAGGATTTGCACACACAACATTTTGCATACATACATTATAACATATTACACAACCTCAGCAGAAATATGTTCATTCAAACCCACTTAGTCCTTTACAGCATATTAAACATTGCGTAAGGCTTTTTTTTGTGTGCATACAAATGACTGCAGTCCATGCTAGACAAAACACCTCCATTTATAGCTGAGATTCATGTTTTTAGTGAAGGAACCCAATGTTATACAATTTCAACAAATGTAAGAAACACTGCATATTAGCAAGAGGCAATACAAAAGAAACTGACAACAATTTCCCATGACTTATGAAAAGGATCGATGATTTTTCATCAACTGTTTAGAAATCCCTTGGATGTGTAACCACATCAGTTAATTCATAGATGAGTACCTACTCTCTTACACGGGCAAAAAGAAATAGAAGAACAGTTCATCGCCAGTCTGTTGAGGGACTAATGGTTTGTTTCTGTTACCATAACACTTTTAAAAAATAATGTCAGCCATCATTAAGCAGCAAACAGCCACATATCTTATATAGCGAGGAGGATTACGACTAAATATATTTTAGAGAAAAACTGTTGACCGAAAAGGGGAAAACTGGCCTGACATATTCGTTAAACAGTCCATACTAGACCCTATCTGTATCTATGATAACAAAACTGAAGATTGATGATCGTCTTGGAGAAGCCGTCAGATAAGATGTACCGGTAATTACTTCATTTAAAATAAATAAATGGGACAATAGGATAACAAAAATATAAACAACTGTCAAATAAAGAGGAAATAATAAAGCTATGATATATAAAGTATGACTGAAAAAGCATGCATGTGCTGATGGGAAAATGCCAAATGTTGGCAGCAATTGTTAAGAAAAGAGAGGGAATAAGAGTCTGAAAAGTGCTTTTGTGGATAAAACTCCACTCTCCCTCTTATGGCCTGAAACAAGTTATTATATTATGACTGTTGCTGTTCTGCTTCATTGTTGTTTTTCACAACCATGTTATTTAGTGACGTTGATGATTTGGAGATGTTGTTGTCAATCTCCAGTTCAACCAGTCCCTCCTCTGTGTTTGTCCATGAGCTCATTGACTCATGGACTGTTAGTGTGTTTTCCTCCATCTGCTTTTGGAGGCTGTCCATCTCCTCCCTGAGAAAAAACAAAATATTTCTGGCATTTGGATAGCTGCTCAGCACTTCACAAAAAAAAAAAAAAAAACTTAATGTACATTGAGAATGTTAAAAGGTTCAAGATTGGGAGCATTTTGATTGCTTCTCATTGGCAATGGCCAGCGACACACAGCTATCAGGGATAACATTGCAAACAAAGGCGAAAGTGCTGCCAGAGCTAACAGTGTTTACTCGAGTGAAAGAGAGGCTGGGTACTACGCTTCTGCAACGACAAACAGTCGGGAAGCCGTGATTACATTACATGTCATTTAGCTGACTCTTTTATCCAAAAGAGACTTAAAATAAGTGCATTCGACCGCGAGTACAAACTCAGAACAAACATTTTAAAAAGTAATATTTCTTCAAGAAAGCCGAACAAAAAATAAGTATCATAAATAAGTGCCACTCAAGAGCAAATCTGTTTTTATTTGAAGGTATAGTCAGAAAAGATGTGTTTTTAGTTTCCGATGTAAGATGTGCTGATGACAGTGGGGAGCTTGTTCCACCACTGAGGAGCCAGGAAAGAAAAAAATCTTAATTTTGGCGAGTGATTAGCTCGCAGTGATCAGCTAGCCTCTGTACGAGAACACTGCAGAGATGGGGTTGTGAGCCAACCAGTGGGCACTAAGTCAACAAAGCAAGGAAATGCTTGGATAATAAGACACACCGAGGTAGAGCCACTTCATTATCTGCTCGGGTAGAAATTACACCACTATATTTACATAGCAAATAGTTGTTTACTGCAATATTAATGTTCAGTTTTAATAAGGCTCCTTTCATTAAGTAATTTGAACAAGTTGCTTACTTGAGTTGTCGTAGACAGTTGTGCAGGTTGTTGAGGGGCTCTTTGTTGACTGACGTCGATGGTTTCAGCAACTCATCCAATAGGGAGGCAGGCACTGGGCAGTCTGGGATCTTAACTGGTGTCATTGGGTTGGATGGGCTACCATCACTCTTTAGCTCCATACGCTGCTGCTCCACCATTTCAGGGATGTGTATAGTCTGTTATTTTCAGCAGGCATTTCTTACTTGGAATCATACTTGCATCATTTGTCTCTACAGATTTGTACGGTATGCATTACTCATAGAAATGAATGGGTACACCTCAGCTATTCATATGCGATGACAAATGATGATTTAGTAGTGTACACAACATTTCAAAAGATGCTGTGGCTGGAAATCTTGTGAAAAGCACTCAAATGTTCACAGTGAAATACATGGTGCCTTACCTTCCTGAGACGACTTTGCTTGAGATCCTGTTTTAGTTGCTGGTTCTGCAAAAAGACTGTCTTCATGCTGTTCCTCAGCTCACCCACTTTGGCCTGCAGCATAAACTTGTCCTTCCTGGTGCCGCTCAGATCGTCTTGCACCGACTCCAGCTCAACTTTGATGTTCTGAGACAGAGAGTCATCTTTAGTAACAGTTACTCTGTGCATTTGTAAATACTGAAACACTTTCTTTCTTTTAAACATCTAGTTAAGTAACACGCTCTGTTTCCATCTTTTACAGGTGGAAAGTGAACACTTACCTGCAGAGCTCTCTGTAGGTTGTCTAGCTCCCTGTGCTGACACTGCTCCATCATCTCCAGCTGCTGCTTCTGAGCCTCGATCTCCCTTTGCCTTTGCTCCACCTCCCACTTCAGGTCCTCAACCTGAACGAGTCAAGGTTAGACATCATTGGCACTGAAAATTGTTCTCGCAGGACAATTACAGTAATCTGCAAAATATTTCAGTGTAAGTCGGTCTCTTACTTCTTGGTTAGTGAGGGGCTGCTTGGCCAGTTCCTCGTCGAGTTGTTTCTGGAGGATCTGGAGCTGTGAATGGGCCTCAGCCAGCTCCTCTTGGAACCTGGACACCTCCTGAGAATGCTGCTCATCCTGAGCTCTGCAGAGTAAGACACATCCAATGACAAATGAGTGGTCAGATATAATATATTAGATACAAAAGCAATTTTCCAAAAGTCACTGCATTATTTTAATCAGGCAATGCACATACTGTAGTTTGTGAGATTCACTCTGCAGAGCTTTGACCACGTCCACTTTGGCCTGCAGGTCCTTTTTGATTTCCGACAGCTCCAGCATAGCTGCCCTGTAGTGCCGTCTATTGTGAGCTGCTTCAGCCTTTGCAGCTGCCACCTAAAACACACATCACATCAGTACAATGAAAGCACCCAGGAGAGCCAAGCGCTTCAGAATAGCTACTGGAATTACAATACATACATACCACAATTCCACTTTCTAAATTTAATATTTTCTTAAAAAGACGTCCAACTTTGGCTTGTGCCAAGCAAATTATGTCAAAATATATATTCGAATGACAGACCCTTTGGAATAATTTGAAAGGCAAATTGAAAAAGACGTGCAGTTGGCTTTTCAACTTAAAGGAGAACATGCTGCGTTCGAGAGCTCCCACCTGTTCTTTCAGGCCATGGACTTTGGTTTTCTCTTTTTCCAGTGCAAGCTGAAGCGTTTGAACCACCTGCTTCATTTGCTGGTCCTCATCTTCTTTACGCTTCAGAACAGCTTGTACCTGGAAAAACAATGAATGGGAAACACAGTTTTGTTAAAACAAATGAAAAAGTATGTTTTTTTTGTATTTTTGGCATACAGGTAACAAGACTGTACAAATAAATATATCAATATTATAAGATGCACATTTTTACCTGTAAGTTGAGCTGGACAAGATCTGCCTCTCTCTTAGCTAAGGCAGACTCCAAAATGTTGGAATGTTCCCGCAGTGTATTGTGGGACTGGGCCAATCCATCCAATTTCCCCTTTTCATGTTCAAGCTCCAGTGCTAGCTTCTTGTTGGCATCTTCTAACTTTCGAATCCGCTTCATGAAGCACCGGGACTCTTGAAGCTATGAAATCAATTTACGCCATTAATACAAAGTAACATACATAAAGAGACAAGTGTAAACATACTGCTCATATAGGGTTGTGACATCATTAAGGGAAAAAATACAGGAAGCACATTACATTAGACATATCGAGCAGTTGTTAAAAAAACCTGAACATATTAACACAAAAAGATAATTGTTCACCTCATCCTCAAGCTCCATGACCTTCTCCTGGTAGTCCTCCAGCTCCGTGGAGGTGAGGGTGATCACTTCCTGCAGCTCCTTCTCTAGCATAGTCTTGCTGTTGGCCACAGTCTGTAGCTCTGCCTGCAGAGCCTTAATCTTATCCTGGAAAGCAAATAAAAACAATGCATTTCACTATGTTGCAGTTACTTACAGGTAGTCATCCAGGACTATTCACAATGAAATTAAAAATATATTTATGTTTATAACACGCGAGTTGAGAATAAGGGTAGATAATTGTTTCTTTATGGTAAACTATAGTTAAGCGTTTATAGTACAACCAGCCAACTGCAAAAGAGTACTTCTTAACTTCAAATAGGAATGTAAAATATGACTTATTCGGTTCTCCTCCACAGCGACAACAAAAACATCACTTTAGAAAAACAGGTTTTATAGACCTTGTATCCCAACTACCTTAGGCGTCTTAATGTTTGTAGGAAGAGTGACCCAGATAAGGCAACCTAATTTAAATTTCTAAGGGCCGTAAATTGATAAGAGCCCGCACACTGTAGAATGTTTTGCTCACAAATGTTGGAGCTGTGAATTGTTTAAGTAACTGTAGACGGTTGGGCAGATTTACACAGTACCTGGAAGGCCTGGCTGTTCCCCCCATCCGACACCTGGGCCTTGAGTTTTGCCAGCTCTGCCTCGGCGGTCTCCTTGTCAGTCAGAGCCTCTTGGAGCCTCCTACTCAGGATGCCCACAGCGTTCTCGTAGGCCTTGTGCTTGGCCTTCATGTCCTTCTGAGCACTGGTCAAATCTGTCCCCAGTCGCTTCACGCGCACCTTCTGCTCTCTGATGGCCCTATTGGATGCAGAAATTAAGTTTAAAATGTCCATGGGGAAATCCAGTTCTTCTGACAGCAGAAATAGCAGACAAATATATCTTCAAACTTACATTTCATTTACAGATATCAATAACACACAAACAGCGTAGTGATGCAGCGTAATGGGTGACTGTGGGTCAGTGGTTTGCAGGTCCGTCTTTCAATCAGGGGGTTGGCGGTTCAATCCCCACCCTAGTCGATGTGTCCTTAAGCAAGACACTTAACCCGGAATTGCTCCCTGTAGCTGTGTCGACAGTGTATGAATGTAACATGATTGTAAGTCACTTTGGATAAACGCATCAGCCAAATGAAATGTAATGCAAATGTGTGAACTGCATTTAATGTGTGATTGTGTGCTCTATTTTCTTATTGTTTTTGTCATGTTTATTGTATAGCTTTTAGGATGTTTTAAATATGTTATGTAAAGTGTCTTTGAGTACCTTGAAAAGCACTATATAAATGAAATGCATGAGGATTATTATTTTCAAATTACATGTCAAAAGGATCAGGAATTGTATATTACTCACTTTTTGGCTTCTCCCTCAAATTGCTCCACCTGCTTCCTCAGACCTTCATTCTCTTCTGTGACGGCTGCTAGTTGGCTCTGATCAAACTGTAAAGTCTGGATTGGCAGAACAACAGGATCCTTCACATTACAAGAGGGTTCACACTATACCTGCTGACAACTTTACCCACAACATTTACTATTGAAGTACTTTGTATAGTACATTTGATGTGAAACATTGAACAAATATGTATAATGACCTGGATCTGGTTTTCTAGCTGATCCCTTTCTTCTTGAATGGTTTGCAGATGAGCCTCCATGTGGTTCATCTGACCCTGGACTCTCACCACCTCCTTTGCAAGCCGGGCCTGCTCCAGCTCTGCACTCTGCTTCTCCCCCTGAAAGCTCAGCACCTCCTGCTTCAGGTCCTTCACCTCTGCCAACAGGCGCTTTTTGGTGGACTTGAGCTCATTGATCAACTGGTCTTTGGAGCTGGCGTCCCGACGGTAGGCCTCCACCATCACCTGTTTTGTCAATAACCATGTGTCGAATTAATGAAATGAGCATTTTCTCCTTACATGGAGTGCTTCTCATATTAGTCTTGATTCTGAGGGAGTAGGCCAATTACTTCTCACAACATACTGTAGATACAGTGCAAGAGAGAGCTGCAACATATTAATCCCACACTGCATCCCCTCCAAGCAAACAAAACAAAAAAGAAGTTCCAAAATATCTTTGTGTTGGCTTCTTACATTTAAACACAAATTTAATTAAGAGACAGCAAAACAGTTCAATAAATATTACATGAGACAATCAATGGAAAGCTGTGATGCAGGTGCGTTTTGTTATACAGAGCTTTCAAATTACTTTACAAATGTTTATGTAGGTTCAGAATAGATTGCTGAAAGTGTTTTTTTTGGTGAAATAAGATGAATACTTGAGTCTGAAGGGTGTACAAAAGCAAAAGTCTTGAAATAAATCCAATAAAATTCATATTGCTGTCATTCTGTCAATAAACCCCACCCTCTTTTTGACAGCCTGTCAATGCACAATAAGTAACACCCACCACTGTTCAAACCACTGAGGCGTGTCAACCAGCACTCTTCTGAGATGCCAGCCATCTGGCTCTACAATACATCCTCCCACGACAACACCAGCATCCACTTTAGTCAGCTTGGAGATTTGTTTAAAAAAATACATTTAATAAAAACTTTAATGTATGTCAAGTCTACACAGGTTTCTAAAACCTTTACCAAGGAAGAGAGAACTGTACATTGTGTCACATGCTGTAAGAGCAAGGAGGATGAATTACCTTTTGTTGTTGGAACTGCTCCTTCAGTTTCTGAGTTTGTCTCTTCAGGGAACTATTTTCTTGTTGAAGCGTTTCAATCTGTAAGAAAGCAAAGGACTTTAATTATTCACTACATTGTGGAGGAGGGATAACAACCCAAAAATGGGTTTAAACGCGAGTTGAATTATGTTTAAATTCTTGAATTTGACAGCTTTAGCTAAATGAATGACACTTTAATGACAGAGGTACACAAAGAGGAATTCTGAGAAATACATGGCCATGTCTAACCAAGTCACTCGGAGTTCAGCAATTCTTGCAATGCGTTAAAATAATTGTTGCTCAGCATGGCTGAGACTATTTGTACATAACATATGTAACTTAAGGTGTCCCCACAGAAGTATATGGGAATATATTGATGCCCAAAGGGACACAAGAGAATATGTC
Source organism: Pseudoliparis swirei (assembly GCF_029220125.1). NCBI lineage: Eukaryota > Metazoa > Chordata > Actinopteri > Perciformes > Liparidae > Pseudoliparis > Pseudoliparis swirei. The sequence goes on from NC_079394.1 coordinate 8,570,214, forward strand.
ACGTTACTTGTAATAATTAAATTTAGCTTGCGGTTATTTTTCAATACCATTCATTTAAATTTCACCTCCCACCTGTATCATACCTGATTGGCTTTGATTTGGACTTCCTGTCTGAGTTGATCCAAGATATCTGAAGCCACCAGAACATCCTCTCCGAGCCGTTCAGCGCCCTCGTCAAGTTGGCTCTTTTCGGACCGGGCTGCCTGCAGCGCTACCTCCAGGACAATCTTCTCGTTTTGGAGGTACTGGATGTTGTCATCCTTGGCGCTGTTCTCTGTCTGCAGCTCAGCCAACTGAGCTTCCAGCTCCAGGTATTGGGCTTCTAGGTGGTTGATGGACTGCTCTTTGGTTTGCAGGCTGTCCTGAGTGGTGGTCAGATGGCGCATCAGCTCCAGATGCTCTTTCTGGAGTGACTGCAGCTGCATGTCCTTCTGGGAAAAGATCAACTTTGCCTAAGAAAGATTGAGTGTGAAAGGTAGTTTAGAGGAGAATACACATTTTACTGAACATACAAGGTGGAAAACAAAAAGGCCATGACTACCTGCTCCAGATCCCTTTCCAGGGTGCTGGCTGTGTTGGCCAATTTAATTAAGCGTTCTCGCTCATCCTCAAACTCATCCAGTTTTTGCTGCAGATCATCTTCCACCATGTTCTTTGCATCCTGGATCTGCTTATAATCAGCTTCCTGGGTCAGCATGTCAGTCTAAATCACAGAGTAAAATGTTACCAACAATATCTTACACCAATTAAAACAATAAGATAACATTTTAGTTGCATCTGTTATCCAATATCCTGGACTGTAAAATGTCCTTAAAAAAAGGTATGGGTTATTTCCCAAGTGGATATATAGACCTTAAAAACCTCATGCTAGCGTATTCACAAAGATGTTGGAGAATATACCTCAATGTTCTGCAGCTGAACAGCAATACGCTCTTTTTCTTTGATAGAGCGGTGTTGGGATTCCGTGAGTTGGTGGGAGAGAGTCACATTCTCCAGTTTAAAATGTTCCAGAGTACCAATCTGAGTCATCTGTCCAGCCTGGGAGACACAAAAACAGATACAAGGTTGTGCGTCATGTCAAATCTTGTCTGACAAATGTCGAGCCATGATCGAAAACCAACTGCATTAGCATCAACCTTACCTGCATGGTGGCCATTTCGCTTTGCAGTCGTACTCTGGCCTCCTGGGCAAGAGCTAGCTGCTGCTGGTACCACTGTCTGAGCTGCTGAAGCGATTGAATTTCAGCCTGAGAAGTCTTCATTCGGCTCTGAAGGGTGCTGCGCTCCAGCTGGATCTGTTGAAGCTGGCTCTGAAGACCACCCAACTGCTGTCGCAACTCTTGGACTGCAAAAGTCACAACAGCAAAACATGTATTTCATGAGTTTGGATATGCAAACTAGTAGTCTCGGTGGTAATTAAGTCAAAGCACAATTAAAAATGTTGTTCATTTATTGTTACGCTCAGTTTTCTAGGTCTCACACACCTGTAATATCTCTGGAAGTAACAGTGTTTTGCATCTTCTCCACCTTCCCCATCAGCCTTTTGTACTGGTCTTCAGCCACCTTCAGGTCATTGCTTAGAGAAGTCAGACTGGCATTCTTGCCCTCCAGACTGCCCTGGAGATCCACCATGGCCTTCTCTAGCTGGTTGCAGTTTTTCCGCAGTGTGCCGACCTCTGCAGTGAGGACATTCTGCTTCTCCTGGCTGACCTGAGCGTCCTCTGTTTTAGCTTGCAGTCGAGCATTCACTGTAGCGAGCTGGGCCTGAAGCTCCGTCCTCTCTTTGAGAGCCTGGATAAAAAGGACAGTGAAGTCAGCTCTTAAGCAAAATTATTCTTGGTTTCCAGTATTAAGTCATCTGGGCGGGTAAATTAACAATCATTAGGTTACATTTGATCTTTTTGGAGGCTGTGATGCTGCATGAACTGGCAGTCAATAAAAGACAAACATGAACATGGTGCACAGCATATTACAGTTTTAACAGACTTGTAATTACCACTGTTTATGCAAACAAACTAGCACTGTTAGCATATTTAGGTTTAACACTTTGGTGACTGAAAAAACAGATACTAGATACAAATAATACACTTTCATGGTTTTCATGTTATTTTGTCCATTTCTGTAAAAGGAACGGAAATACGAGTACGAAAATCAAAAGTATATTACCTGATTGGCCTCAGATGACAAAGATTCCAGCTGACCCTCCAGTCTCATTTTCTCTTTTAAAACCTGCAGCATATCATCATGGCCCATCACTGAACTCTCCAAAGAAACACTGCAAGAAATGTAATAAATTTAGTGCATAAATTAGGGAAATAGTTCACCGATTTGAACAATTCACATAACCAATTATTTGTTTTAAGTAAACAACTAAAATTCCAAATGTGTAAATTCCAGCAATCGGTGAGAACTGCAACATTGGCTTTAATTTGGCTGCAAACAAAATGTTTAAATACAAGAATTATCGATTGTAGTAATTTTTTTCCCTTCCATATCTGATGTTGACAAATACCTGCTAGAGAAACTGTCTCTGCGGCTTTGAGGCTCCCCCATCCCTTCTCTGTCCTGTTCGCGCTCAAGCTCGAGCAGGTGCTGCTCTTCACTCGCTACCTGCAGCACCTCCTGCAGGGAGGGGAACTGGCCCATGGCCTCAGGGGCAATCTCCCTACCCTCCACCGTGTAGGGCCCCTGCTGCCTTTGCACTGCTGCGGAGAGCATCCCGTATGTGGCCCTGGTCGACACACTGCTGTAAGACGAGCTGTCACTGTCGTTGCCGTCGTTCCCTGGCTTCGCCCCCGATTCACTGCCGTTGATTTCTGACGCATTGTCCCCAATTTGGAGTGAAGCACCAGGCTGTGCTTCCGTCTCACAGGTGCTGCCCTCCGACATCACACTGACCGCAGACAAAGTGGACACAGAGCTAAGGGTGGACTGGTGGGAGCTCATGGTGTTGTCTGCTGCCCCAACTCTACCTGCACCCCAACTTGCACCATCACTCCCAGGAGACTGGTAGTCGGCCAAGGAGTGGATGTTGCTCGGGCGGGGTGATCTGGGCTTTTTGTCCTTAGAAGGGGGAATTCCCAAGCTACCCACTTTGGGACCACGGGGGACAGTGGTCCTCATGAAGGAATACTCTGTGGTCATGGCAAGAGTGTTGGCCCTGGGCAGACCCTCAGGATGCAGCATGAGCTCTGGATCCAGAGTGCTGAATGGCCTGTTCTTGGGGGTGGTGCGGTGAGACTAGAATGAAAAAGAAATGAAACATGGTACTGCCATCCTGATCAAATTGAACACAAGGTTGCTCAGCTTGAAATACACAGTATAACATATCAAATTAGAAATGGCAATGACAAACTATAAAGAATGGAGCAAAACATGCACCAATGCTGAACATTTCTCCAAAGTGAAAAGATGTGGCCTCTATGTCTCTTAAAACTGTTGATCTTCTGGCTGAGAATGAGCCCAAACACACAAGTTGAATGGCACATATACAGGCTCAAATAGATAGTTGTCGTGGTAGAAATTTCATGTAAACATAATGCTGCTGAAACAGTTTTTTGGAAACATTAGGACTGTGAGGTGAAATAGAAGAAGAGCTGGTGCTGTCAATAACCTGACAGTTACTCCAATAACTCACACTCTCTTTATGTCTCTGAACTCTGTACTGTTTGAGTTGGTCCTCCAGACGTCGACGAGCATCCAGGCGAATCTTCTCCTCATTCTCCATCTCCAATGATGGCTTCTGGTTTGCTAAAAAGAAAGTATGTTAGGCCCCAACAAAGAATGATCCCGATCATCACATACTGCAAAACTACACTACAGTTCTTTATTTATACGAGACCTAGTTTTATGACTGTACACATTTTAATACTAACAATTTGGCTTCAAAGTAAAAACCTGTACACTGTTTCTTGTAAAGAAGTTCTGTCCTCACTACTCGCAGAGCAATAGTAAACAAATTATTCAAATGGTCACACCCATATATTTAAACAGTGCCCCATGTTGTATCACTGACTCCATTTGCTTGGTTAGTGTATGCGGATATGAACAACGTTAAGTCAGTCATGACTGCAACAGCAAATATAGATAATATTGCAATGAGTTAAATGATGGCATCTATAAATGCATTTACCAGATTGTACATTCAGTCATATTCATGTGACATCAAAAGAGATGGCGTAGGATTCTTCATAGGCTGCTAAAAATATTTTGTGTGGGAGATATGTGAATCGAAACTAAAATCACCATAGTTTGTGCCAAGACTAAAAATATTACATTTCAAAACTGCAAAAAAGAGATGACATACAAGAGGGATTAGTACCAAAACACAGCCATTAGTGCAAATAGTGTTCCAAACGAAGCACTCACACCAAATTCTAATCAAACAATCAAAAGCAATCGGTGCAAATTGCAGAAAGGGGATGGAGTCAAACTAAAAAAAAGAAAGTCTCACTGAATCATTCCAAATTATATAATGCGCAGAAAGGGAAGTTAAAATGGATGTGTACATACGCCAAAAAAGCAAAATCCACTTCACAGCAAAATGAGGTTAAAATACAGGGGGCAGTCACTCCACATATATTTATGCTTACACAAATCAGTCTCCTGCAAAGGCATACTGAGTCTGAGCGACTGCAATGAATCACCCGTGTGAACCGTGATCTCGGCCCTAGCCCCCTCAGACCTCTCTATCACCATGGGTGGAAAAGCAGCCAAACCTGGGGAGGGCTCTTGGGTCTGGGAGTTGACCGGGGAGCTGGTGCTCTGGGGAGGGGCTGCCAGAGACAAGGACCCATTTATATGGGTGTTCCCTGCAGCACTAAAGTCCTCGGCCAGTCCGTTTCCATTTGGCATCACTTCTGAACTGAAAGGTTCTGAAAGAGAAGTGAGAAGAGAAGCTCTAAGGAATTTGACAATTAGTCTTGATAAGCTCTTGTGGACTATAATACACAGGTGTTTCCACCTGGCAAGCTGGCTGGGCAACTGTCAAAATACAATAGCTTTCAAAAGGTTTGCTTGAGACAAGAATGCAGCATGCGGTGCAGTTAGAGCTCATCTTGCAAGACAAACCAATCTCAAGGCCCTGACAACCTATTTTCCTTATCAGCCATATACAATGGGACGTTAAGTCACATTTGAAACAGTTTTGGTTATTTTACATGATACTAGTCTGTGCTGTTTTGTCTGTGCTGTTCTCATTGCTTTGAAATGGGAAGGGCTGTATAAATATCACATATGCATGTCCACCAATTAGAATGTAGATCAAAATCTGTTAACAGTTGTGGGATCGTTTGCTTATCTTACCACAGTGAAACCAATCTGATCAAACCACACCCACACAATGCACAGCAAAATAGTTAAGCTTTTTGAGAAAACATTCAAACTACTATGAAACTGACTACCTACAATAACTTAAAGAAATATTATCACGACAACATTGTTTAAAACAAACAAATCCAGCACAGAAGTCATTAGAAATTATTTTTGGCCTGCAAGTAGGGGCGGTTATGTCAATTCTAAGAAAAATAAACTTTGTGTCATCAACTGTCAGGATATCGGTCTCTGCTGCATTGACTTTCACTTCCCCCCCCCCCCAAAAAAATATATTTTTAGTGATTTTCATATCGACTTGTTTATTCTTCTCCTAATCCACCGTAGACTACAAGTATATTTGCGGCTTTAAGATGACAAACAGAGTTCAATTTAGCTATTTAACACAGTTTAAAGAGCCATGTAACACAGAGTAGTAGAAGGCCTCGGGCCTTGTAGGAACCACCAAAACAGGTCCTGCATTGCAAAATACAAGTGTCACCAGTAAAATGCCTCAAGGGGAAAAAACGTCGCTGATAATACAGTATTGTGGCCTGTAACAGCAGTTTCATATAAATCTTCCCCGTACAAGGACAGTCATTTATGCAAGAACATATTATAGCCAGGTCCAAACACAAAATTATTTCTAGCCTTTGACATCCTTGTGATTTTGATGAGGGGAGAGGCAGTTAGTGCTCACCATTATGAATAAACTCTTTTGCATGTTGCGTCTTATCCGGCACTTGTTTCAATTGCATGTCACCTTCCACTTTGGATTTTATAAGATGGTCTTCTTGAGCCTCCATTGGAGCTGCTTCTGATTGATTACTATCCATTTCCTTGAGGAAACTGAACAGTCACAATGTTGCTGGTACCGCTGAGGAAAGAACCTCTCACAAAACCATCTTCTGAGGAGGCAGGCCAGCTGGGAGCACGTCAGTGTCCAGGAACACTTCTGATGACAGACGGCACTAAAGACATAAAACATTCAATATGGCACATTATAAAAACTCAAAAATACATCACAGAAGAAGTTGTAATGCCATCTGTTTTAGACAATATGGATGTTATGCAACAACACAATTCAAACATAAGCTAGAGTCAAAGGTTAACAAGCTGATGGGCAGTTAAGTAGATTGCGTCACTTTAAATATAGAAAAAACTAACAAGTAACATTTAAATCCTTTACTTAGACACAGACACCACAAACTCCGTTCACCAATATGTCAAGCCAAAACAAGACAGTTTCACGTTTGTCTTTTTTATCGGCTCCAGTTGAAACTGTTTAAATTAAATCTGTAGAGGCTGTTGATGATTCACGCGTGACGTTACGCCTCGACCAGCAGGCGTTTAAATCCCAAACTGTCATACTTCCACTTTTGTTTTATGGTGAGAGCTGCGACTGCTGCTCCGACACACGTTTTCCAAATTGGCACACACAACTAAAGATAAATAAAAGCCATGTTTACAAATTCTGTTCATTTGGCAAAAGGCAAGGCCCGACCGGTTTGCATTCGTGGATTTGAATAAGCGTCATGCGGCCATCTCTTTAACAGCAGCGGTCGACCTCAAGTCCGATGACAGGGTTGCTATTCAACACGTCTGCGATTTAACGTCACACAATCATCGCGTGTGTATTAGATTGATGATAACTATTGATTGCGAGCCGGTGTTGCTAAGCTAGCTATCAGACGGTGGCGGAGTTACTTCCTCGCAGGTTCACACCGTCTTGCTAAAGTCACAATTTCAGAAGCAACAACGACAACGACACAGCCCCTGATAAACGTGGCGTACCATTGCCCTCGTGGGTTGATTTGATTTAGTCAAACTCTCCAGACAAAGGATACACGAGCGAGACAGCAGCTAGCAAGCTAACCGATATGTGCTGCCGAACCTATCAAGCTAAATCTGCTTACTCGCTAATGCGCGCTAGAAGGTATTTCCCAAATCTCTTAAAATCAATTCACACATCACCGACTGTCGCGCAAGTGTGTTAGAAAACTCCCATGAGTTAATTAGAAAGTGACAATTTCAGCAAGCGTATCAAAAGACAGTACCTGCTCACCCTTTTGCGAGCTTCGCCGTTCACTACGTGGCTGTTTGGTTTCCGTCCCTAATCTGTCCGACGGGAAACACAGGGCACGCGACACATCTGGAAGAAGAAGAGATGTGGCGTGTCTGTCGCTCACAATGTTTGGGTTTTTGAATGCAATACAAATATATGTGTATTATTTGAGATAATTTGATCGCAAATGCATATTGAAATGTCTGTATATGAAGGATAATGGGACGGTGACTTCTGGTAAATCTGGCGGATGTGGTCCCTACGGTGATTGTCGGTCCTGTTCAGAGAGCTGCGCCCTACTTTTTTAGCAGTGGTCCTGCAGCTAACCTGCTAGTGCAGGTGCCACCACTGCCAAAAGCTGTAAATGCCGGTTTGAGCTGAGCCTGCCGCAATACGTTGCACATAATATAAGGATTGCATTAATATGCGCATCATTCGGCTGTGTAATGCCAACGCATACAAGTGCCGCACTACAGTTTAGTTTTGTTGTCTAATCACATTGTGTATGAGGGTCGACACATAATGGACTGTTTGGGTGAAACAACAATGCTCCTAACTTTTGTTTTTCCATATGTGAAATAAGAAAGCAAGTCTGAACTGAATTGAATGTGTGTCCATGGGGAACACGTTTATAGCCTCCACTAACACCATCTAATGCTGCCAGACACCTGCAGACAACACACAACGATGAGGTGTAAAGTGGTTGGCTCTATATTCCTATTTGATCAGTCTCCAGTCTAATTACATAGTTAAACTAGTTAGATTGAACTATTCATCTTTGAATGCAAAAAATCGTAAACCTATAAAGTTCAGGGTTCATCTTCTTTTTAATGAATGAGTGAAATATTTAAACTTTCTTACTTTGGTGCCATCTAGCGACAGCATCAACAATGACACTCTTTAGACAAAAGACCGACACACAATAGGGTGAAAACAACACAACCTCACCAATTTCTCTCATAATCGTTTTATTTTTCTTCCACCCAAAGCGTGAGTCGGTAGAATAATATAAAATATGCTAAACCTTTTTAGGAATGAACGTTTCCAATGTTGCCAATGTATCTCCTTCTTTTGGATAAATATGAGTCTTTATACATTATTGTGTAACAGTTACTATAATTGATGTGTTTACTCTTTTAGACTGCATTGCCCGTGTTCAATATAATTGTGAAAGACGGACAAAATAATTGTAAATTCATACGTATGAGAACAATAGCTAATACTATATATAGGATACTATACGAATACTACAATCACACATTGCTAAATGTGCGAGGTAAGCATAACAATAAAACATGTTACTCTCCTGTATCTAGTAGGCTCAATTGGAAGAAGGAAGGCATTTAGGCAATATAATTATAACAGCTATACATAATGATATAAGTGTATGGTCGTCATTAATTGCACTGGCTAGAGATCCAGTCGTAAATTAACATATTGTCGCGTTATTTTAAAAATAAATGTGATAAACACAAAGGTAAAGTCCCTCTAAAGTCAAGAAGAGGGGAGTTTTTATCTGGGGACCATCGCCCATGAGCGATGGAAGCGCGCTCCCGATACTTCAGGTGAATGAGAGGGAAGCAGAGGAGCGGGACACGGTTCACTGTGCGTCGCGCTAAAAAGGAACAATTAGAGGAAAATGAGTGGTGTTACGTCGCTTGGTGCCCATGCTTTTATGACAACGTACCTACTCTTCGTGATGGGATGCGTTGCACAGAAAGTAAGTTGACATTTGTTGACAATACGCTGACAATAATGCACAAGCTTTACCTCCAGCCTGGTGCAGTAGCGTGCGCACATGTATGGAGAATCAAGCCGAGAACTCCGTTCGTAAATCGCGATATTCAACACTGTTTGCTCCTCGGCAAACATTGTGACCCCGAGGGAGTTCAAGCAAGTTGTTTTCAGACAAGTTAGGCGCTTCCATTGATTTCGGCATACATCCGAGACACAAGGAAACACTGCGTTTCAATTGATAGGCCTACGGTTCGTCTGTTTTGTCCACAGATTTGTAACGTTATAGAGAAATAACATACTATACACTGTTTTATGCGATAGGAGGAAGCGGTGGGTAACTATTCAACCAAGTTAACATTTTAATGTAAAACAATGCATTTTGTTAGATGTTATTTATGCCGATTGTATCAAAATGCCAGTCTGCTGAAAGACGTCTAAGTTCAAGCATTGCAGTTTGGGAAAGTTTGGCAGATCGCGACACACTTTTTATATTTAATATTATTTTAATTGAGTTTTGCGTACGTTCTGTTTGATAGATAGGACGTAGACTAACATCACTCTCTCCAATTACAGTCTTAACTACTGCTGCAATTGCGAACGTTGTGTAAGAAACTAAATATATCCCGTAAAACATGTGATCAAAGTAATGTTATAGTGTGAGATTTGAAACTGTGTCTGTCCACAACGTTTAGCCGACACGTCCGCCTGATGTCGCCGAAAAGGAGGTTCACGTCAGTCTTCTTATTCATGGAATTAATATTCTGTGCTTATTTGACAATCAAAAACGGTGAACAATTTTGTAATCGCCTTACATCATGCTGATTTACTTTTTGCCATATATATTACAGTATTGGGCTATATTCTAGAATGTTTAACTTTGTATCCCCAAGGGCTTTGGAAGGGATGTTTTGATGACACAGGCATGTTGTGATGTTACTGCTCTTCCAAAATGTAGAGAATGGCATGCAGAGTCCCAACTGCTGAAATGAGAACCACATTGAGAGCATGTAAACCTGTTGTTTACACTTGTCATACTCATTGAGTCAAATTCTCAAGTTTTTCTCTGATAAAACAGGAATCAAAACAGTTCGGAGTTGCTTTTAGTTTTTTGTTCAATTAGTCTGTGATTAATGTTTGACATTATTTAGCAGGCTCCTTGGGTAGAGTTAAAGCTCCTGCCAGGTTAGTGAGGCTTGGTTGTGTGTGGGTTGAGTTTAAAATAGTTTTGATGCCATAACCTGAGGTCTCATAATATCATTTGGCATAAATGGATACCTGCACTATATAAATATACTCACTAAGGATGGAATAGTAATGTTTACATAGAGAGCGGCAGAGATGGGTCTCGGTTTGCTCATGAAGAAAGGAAAAGGGATATCTCATTGCTCGTATGAGTTAACGCTGTATATGATGGCATAATGCAATACATACGTGAACGGTTCTCACACTGACGAGATGCTATGTTATCCCCTGTGGTCTCGAAAATGGAAATAAGCACTAAGCAGCAACATTCTAACGATGTCAGGGATGTACTTCATATTTTATGTGATTTCCTGCCAAATGTAGTTGTTGAGTCATTGAAGCGCAGCGTCCAATCTGTAAACGGCATCACCCAGTCACTCTTCCAAATCCTTATTCTTTTGTGTTGGATTTATGCACCAAAATGTCCCCATTAGCGACAGTGGCTGGTGTCAAAACCCAGAAGCATTAGCCTTGACACAGACGGATCTCCTATGGGACATCAAGACCACATTGTCAGCTAGGGGAAGCTTCCCCCTGTCAAGAGTCATCCTCTTCTGCTGATGGAGAATAGCGGCTCAGCCGCACAATTCTTGGAACTAGACAACAAAAGCCCTTGGTATATTGAATCGTCTCCAGCTTTAGTTCCTGTGTGCATAGGGTGCTCAGTATCTTTGCAATTATCTGCCTGAGGGGGCACGGTAAATGATGTCTTTGTCCTCTGCTCCCCTTTTGTATTAAGTTGATTTTTGGAACAGCATAAATAAGCTTGGAATTTATTCCAAGCTCAGAAAAAATGGGAGGCATCCTAGTCTCTCGGTCCACAATTCAGTACTTTGACAAGGGAGAGTGGATTTGATCTCTGTTTTGTTGCTCCGCTCTGTCTTTCGCAAGGTTTTATTTGCAAGGGAAAGAGGGGACACTCATCTGTAATTATATTGAGTTGTTGGACCCCAGTGATTTCACTTACTCCTCTCATGAGTTATCTTACAATCTGATGCACACATTCTGTCCACAGGCAAACATGTCACTGTGTATCATTGAACTGCTGTTGGATTTTAGATGAGGATGGAAAACCATTCGATCCTGGTTGACTTGCAGATGCAGTAGGTTGTTTAATTGAAAATAAGCTTCATTTTCAATACTGTCTGTTGTATAATTATAAATGTACATGCCCCAGTTGAGATTGATGTTATCCCGGTTTACATTGTAAAGTTTTAGTGGCTTTCTAACTCAAAAGAAGATGGTTAACATGAACCAAAATATAAAACACCCACTGATGCTTGTCGATATTGATTTTATTTTTATATTACTTTGTTTCTTTTGTTGTAATTTCCGGCTTCCTTAAGAGAGAGATTATTTTTTTCATCCAGATGATTAGAAGTCTTTCGTGATTCTGTAAATAACTTTAGAACAGAAGAAAAATCTAACGCTTAGCTTTGCTACTGGAATGTAATGCAAGTACATGAGACACTGGGGCTCAATGAATCAAAACAGCGTTGGTGAAATTGAGGGGTTATCAATGTTAATGGGATGATTTTGAAAAAAATTAGCTTGTCCAACAATTTTAATGCCATGGTTTCACTTTAAAAGGGTGTTTACTCCATTGAGACTCTGTTTGTTTGCAGTTTAACTGTGTCACACAGCTAGCTGACACGATTGGGCTTCTCACTGCGGTGCTGCCGAAAGACTAATTAGTATATATGCATTCACTGGACCACATTCCAAAATCTGGAAATGATTCCTCCAAACTAGTTGAAACCACCGTGAAGATAAGGTCATGATTCACCACAGGGTTCCACAGACCCTCTTTAACAGCTAACACAGCACCAGCAGCACTTTTTAGAGGAAATATGTTAATAGGTCGCCACACGCATGGCAGGAAAGAGCCTGCATTTGCCTGCTGAAAACACACCTTTTCCGACTATATCTGGATTAAAACACAGATTAGCACTTCAGTGGCACTTAAATAGCACTTACTTATGGTACTTTTGTAGTTCGACTATGTTGAGGAAATGTTACTTCCTGTATTCTTGTTGTTCTTAGTTTGTACTCTAGGTTGAAATGCACTTATTGTAAGTCGCTTTGGATAAAAGCGTCTGCTAAATGACATGTAATGTAATGTAATGTTGTCTCGCTCACCCAGTCGCATATCTGTGCGAGTTCGGGAACCACAGCGGTAACAATTTATAGTGTTCCACTTTTCTGTGTAAACAAAATGTTGATGCAATAACTCAAAGAAGCCTTTCATAAATCACTCATGATGTGTGAGGCAGTGGTGCACATGTGCTGAGCCAGCACCACAGTGGCAAATGAGGGCGACCCTAGAAATGCCGAATCAGGCCGCCACACCAGTTGTTTGTAAACTTACTCGACAGCCACTGACATGAGCCCATCAGGCGAGGCATTGACATCACAGGGGAGTTATGTGATAAACCCTTTTAGCGCTTTTTTACAGCTGTGGCGGATGACCTCAAGGAGCCTTTTCTCTGTGCATTTGAAGGCAGCTGTACAAAATAGGAGAAAAAAACAAATGTGGCATCTTGTTGATATTGAGTTGCAGCTGCTGACGCAGATGTCTGAAACACTTTAAGATCTCATCCTAGCTTCTTTTTAGTTGCAGTTTATGATCGGTACATAGGAAACTAATGTGAAACTAAAGTTTCTTAATTTTTCCGTATTCCATGTACCCTGCAAGCATTGACCGTTTGTGTCACTGTGCTATCTGTTATTGTTTGGAATGCATCTTTATCTGTGTCTTTCACCAGAGCAATTCCTGTTCATTCCCTTCCACATTGAGAAAAAGAACATGTATACCAATTAGTGGCACTCCTTGTTTAACTCAAATGTCTCTGGTTTGTATTTGATTTGTGGTAAGATCTTTCTCATCCGCATCATTGATTTTACTCCATCTACTCTTACATTTTCTATTTCAGTAATCTCATTGTATGTCTGTTTTAAAATGTAGTACAATTTTGACTGTATTTTCCTTAATATTATGTCTCCTCAGGTCTGTATCACTCAGATCTCAAACCCTGTTGATTACTTGATTATATTAAGGATAATTAGAAACTATTGCCCCACAAATCTGTGCTCTGTTGATATCGGTCCAGACCGGAGAGAGCTTGAAAAACACCCTGAACTGCTACTGCTCAAGCACTAACCCTGTGAAGCAGTGTCACTTTTCGTAAACAGGGCTGGTGAGGATTCCTGCCCCCTTTTGAGGGGCCCATGTGTGTGTTCGTGTGTGTTCGTGTGTGTGTGTGTGTGTGTTTTAACAGTACTTCAGCAGAAGCCAGCTCGAGTTTTCACAGCGGTGTCGTCAACCTGGGTGGTTTTTAAAAATCCCTTTTACAGCCAACACTTAGTTCAGATGTCTCTTTTGTCAAATACAGATGTACCTTTACTGCAAAGAGAGGTCAACATTTTTATTTTATTTGTTACTATTTAATTTTTTTCTGACTACATCCAGCCTTTTCTTTATAGGATGCAACCTCTCATAGATACATATTGTGGTTAAAAATGTTTCCCTTAGTTTTAAATAATATTTCTAAAAATAACAAATGTCAAAATTAAATACAAATTATATATTGAGATACAGTGGCACTATACAAACAAATCAACACCACAGCAAGAGTGGATTTTAATTTGCCTCTGTCGTAATTAGACAGATGCATTAAAACCCTATCATGCGATGTAATTAAAACACCTTCTGTTTTTGTATTTTTTTAAAATATGTACTCTCACAGAGTGAAAACGATAGAACAATACCATTTGTCAGGGGCCTCTAAGTAATGACCGCAGCTTGTCTGATGTTTCACTGAACAAGTCATTTCAGACAGTTATATGCTCAGTTGGTCCAGGGAAGCTCCTGTCACAACTGGCTCTTATATAAACTTTCAGCTTGCCATGTACTTATTAGCATCACTTCATTAAAATATTATCTGCCCTCCCCCATTTGTAGAGTGGCTCACCAAAACGGCACTGCAGCCCATTGTTTCACCCAGATAAAAGGCATTCTTGAATAATTGGCGACCTGCCAGTGGAGTGGCCTCTGATGTAACAGAACCGCGATGTTTGGCATTATAAGAATGTCCCATTTCCATCCGACACTGTGGCACTTTGGGGCCCTTTCATGTGTAGTCTAGCATGCGCATCCCATGGTGCTGGGGACCTCCCGGCCGCCTCGTCCTGATGACAGTCTCTCTCTATGGCACCGTTCTCTTTCATTAAATGCAATATTTCACATCTTGCAAGAGACTATTCATTCATAAATTAGCATTGTTTGCAACAGGGAGGTTGAGGAAAGGCAAACAATGTAGTAGAATGAACAAACATAGATTATCTCACTACTGGTGACTCTCACCATAAAAAAAGGGACACACTTTCTTTCTCTTCCCCCTGTTCTGCCCCCATATTGTGAAGTGGTTGCCCTCATTGCGCAACCTCGCCGCATACACTGTGAGCCCCAAATCGGCTTACACTCTTCAGCCTCAGTCGGAATGGCATTTAGCCCGTTCAAATGTCATCCATGTAATTCTTTTCTATAGTACATCCATTTATATTAAGAGTGCAGGCGGTGCAAGTGTAGCATGCCATGTGCCAAAGTAATTGCTTCCAAATGTCAGAGAAAAACAGCTAAATACAACTATCTCAACAGACTTGAATGATCAAAGTTTACATTAGAACTGTTGTAACTTAAAACATTTAATATATAATTTAGCCGAAGAGTGAGCAAAACTGTCATTACATTTAATGTCACTCACATGGCACACTTGAATTGATTATCGTGTATCACGTAATTTAAAGAGGTCTGAAGAAAGTACAAGTTGGGCTGTGGACCTGTTAACTGTGTGACATGCCTCATGGTTCGGGGGTGTTGGAGTTGGACAGGAACACACCACCTGGACGGCACTTACTGAAAGAAACAGCGGTCGACTTTTACTTTAAATCTATAAAGCGTTTAATTCAAAATCAGGATACAAACAGACAATCATGCACATGGACCCAAATCCAGACCTGATACCAATGGCCTCAGAGCTGGAGAAAGGATGCTGAGCAGAGCGCGCAGCCATTGAAATAATCAACAGGAACAGTTCTGATTGGTCAGAAGAAAAGAGGGCGGTGTCTTTTCATTGGTTCTTGTTCCTCTGCTTCCGCCGTTGTCGCTCCTTCATTGGTTCTTGTGGCCCGCCAATGAATGCATATGTTTGTGAAGGAGTGTGAGACAGGAAGAGAGTTGAGTTAATTGGTTCCTCTCTTTGAAGCCGTCTTTCACTCCTCTCGGGGAGCCTTATCAGTGCAGGAATGAGGGCTGATGCTCTCGTGAAGGTCGTTAAACAAAGGCCTCTTCACATGTGAGAGTGTGTGAGGGTGTGTGAGGGGTCAGTGAGGGGGGGCTCGTGGGTGACTCCGGAGAATAATGGCCCCATCTGGACCTTCCCTTCTCTATCTGCCCGGTGAGTTAAGGTCTATAGTTGCTCTTTCTGAATTATGAATATAATGAGCTCTTTGTTTGTGACCACTTCTAGAATATGCGTGATGCGGGGGAGGGGGGTGCATAAGACTTCCTTAAGTGTATCACTGTTATCTTCTTTAGATCAGTCAGCCGCCAGGGTGCCCTGCCGAAGATTTTAACCCTCATCCAGTCTTTTCCATCTTTACACATAATCTTTATGCACATAATATTAGGGGTAAGCCAAGCAAAAGTATATATTCTTTACAGGGGGTAGATTGTTATTTTCCTTAAATTAAATTCCAACTTCTAACACCCAACACAACACACACACATATTGTGTGTGACATCTCTGACCTCCCATGTGTTTGTTATATGCTGTTACCTGTCTGTGAGGCTGTGAGCTGTATCAACTATGGAGAAGGATTTTTGTTTAATCTTGATGTCTGCAGGGCCGAGTAAATGGTCTTCTCTCCCAGTCACGATTTAAATTGCATCTAGATTTCGCTACTGAAAATCTACTGACTGATGAATTCCTTTGATAAATGCATTCAGATGGGAATAGATGGTCCATGGAGCAATCAAAGTGCCCGTCTGGCCCCAATATACTTGAGCTTATCTTGTGTCCCCTCTCCCCTTCTATATCTCTTATACTTTTAGCCCAGTCCAGACCACAAGTGTCGCCTAAGAGTGTTGGTTTGCTACCTGTCTGGCATGGGGGTCTTCCAGTCTGGGTCATTCCCACAGTCCAGAACTGAGGTCAAAGGGAAAGCTCATAAACACGCGGGCCCCCTACTAAGGTCTGGTCTTCAGCTGCCTGGCCAGCCACAAATATGTTTCTGCTTAGATGTGAGGGCCCCCACACACCTGTGAGGAATTACGGCCAGCATGTTTGAAGAAATACCCTCCCCAGGGTTCCCCAAGCATGCAATACAGGCAAAACACAGGCTTTGGTATAAAGGCATAACTGCAGAGTTGAATAGTTCAGTTTAAAGCTGGTTTATGTTGGTGAGTAATCAGCCCACAAGTCAAGTGTATTATTTGCTAATAGGTACCTTGGTTATTGGTTCCTTTTGACAAAAAGAACTAAATCACTTAGTGGCCTTTAGCTGATGACGTGACTCATCTTAGAATTCAGGCAGAATATAACATAATACTGCTCAATACTTTCTTGAATTTCATAAATGTTTGCATGAGAATCAAAAGCACCAACTCTGGCAGTATTTTTGCTGAATGAATCACATTAGTTGTCACTTTGAGAGGGGTGTCAGTTAGTCCCTGAAATAAACCTCAAAGTGTAAAATTCTTTAGGAGAAATTTCTTAAAAACCGGTTTGAAATTATGACATGACTAATATAATGTGACTCATATTGCAGGTGTACTTTGACTGTGGTGCCAAGGTGGATGTGGTGGACGTCCAAGGCCTCATTCTGTCCCCTGGCTTCCCCTACAACTACTCCTCTGGGACACATTGCGTTTGGCAGTTCTTTGTGCCTGTTGATTACCAGCTTATTCTGGAGATATTTGACTTTGATGTGTTTGAAAACCATGACTCTGCTGCACAGTACTCTGCTTTCTCAAATTTTGCAGTGGAAGAGGCAGAGAGAGAGGAAGAGGTGACTTTCACTCCTGGCAGCTTAGCGGCAGATAAAAGTTCATCAGCAGCTAAAGAGCCCATGCTTCAAAGTGTAGGGGATGTCGCAAAAACTCAGCAGTCCTCCCAAGATGCCGAGGTCAAGCAAGTAGTGGTCCAGGAACATTCCACAAAGATGGAGATTGCCAAAGTCTCAAATTCTGCCAAAAGATCCACAGATGCCTCCTCTGGCCTTTCTTCGCCGCCATCAACCTTCTCTCTCCTCCTCCTACCTGGGGCTGTGCCTCCAGAAGACAAGGCTGTCAACTCCGTCTCCTCGTTTCACCTTGTGGGAGACCTCGGTTCCAGTTCTAACCCAAGCACAGTTGTGCAAGAGACCACCCTTGCCTCGCCACACTCCGCTGAAACGCCAGCTGTGAGCCCAGAAACCCAGCACTCGGTGCTCGACGCCTGCCCCCACGATGTTCTCTACATCTCGGACCTCATGACCTTCTCCTCCAGGTTCTGCGGGTCCAACCGGCCTCCGAGCAACCAGCTGGTTTTCGGTTCCAGCCATGAGATGGTGGAGGTCATCATAGAGCTCATCACCACCACCCACTGGGGCCGCGGTTTCGCTCTTCTCTTCCACTACCACAACCTGACTGAGCCAGGGGGGGATCGCCGGGCCCCGGCTCCTCCCACAGCCAGCAAGGTAGATTCTTTGCTGGCTGCTGTGAGTGGAGCCGCCTTCTTCGCAATGATACTTACGATTGCCCTCTGCATCATATTCAGGTAACATCAGTATCATTTATTCATATAATATTTACTTTATTTATAGGATGATAAGATACAAATAGATTGGGGACAATAACCCAATGGTCAGATTAATGTCAACTCCATTATGGTTATTGACTTCTATTTGCTACTATTGAGCTGCAATAGAAAGATTAACTAACAAAATACAAGCTGAAAAGTTATTAAAGACAGAAATCAGCCACTAGGTGAAGCTTTTGTTGAGTCATGATTAATAAGAAAATAACCGTCTGGAGATGTTAGTTTCTATTTTTACAAAGATAATATGCATTGTAGCTTTTAGTTTAAATTAAAACTAGCAAATGTTTTTTACAAGTAAATACTTTTCCTCTGGTCTCAACAGGTTGATCTTTTATTTCAGATTAAAATGTCTCGGCAACATTCGGATTGATTGCCTTGAATTCTGACATTTATGTTATGCAGAGGATGACTCCTCATAATCTTTTGGTGATTCTGTCCATTTTCATCAGTTCAAATGCTTTCCTTTCTTTTTTAAAAACAAACTCCATTTAACTGAGTTCTTAGCTGTTATTTTCCTGACTAAAAGCACAAGTCTTATCTAGGATTTCTCCCGTGAATGTAAATGGGCTGGTTCAACAGTAAATGCACACACTCGGATGTACACACTTGCACATACACAATCACCTCCTTGTTATGTTGACTCAGCTGGAAGCATCAGTCCCTGATGTGGTGACCCTCGGTGATTAGTTGGGTTTGGTTGCAACTGTGCGGCTTCCTTGATGTGGAGCATTCTCACCATAGACAGCGGGGCATTCAAGGTACAGCACCTGGCATCAATTCCAGCACACAAAAACAACATAGGCTGCATGAAAGTGAATGGGCGGGGAAACGGGGACAAGGAGAATTAAAGCTCCATGTGAGTTTGGTACCGATAGCATTGTCAGACAATCAAAAGGTGTAATTTACAAGCTGTTCCCTCTTGTCCATCCCAGGGGACAATGAACACAGGCTGAGGGGTTACGTTTGGAGGTTTGTAATACTATCTGTTCTACCACGCAGACTGTTTTACCCTACTAGTCGAGATAGATTAAAACTCAGCAATGTTTAGCTTTGTGTCAGCCTTAGTATTCAATTTGTTGTGAGAAGCACCTCTGTTTGATGATTTGTGTTCAGTTCCAGTGCAGCTCAGTGTCTCCACAGGTTCTCACTATTAATGAAAGGAAAATAGGAAACACATGTTTAATAAAATGAAAGTGTAATTTGCAACACCAGCCATTCAGAAGCTCGGGAATGCATTTCATAGAAACTAACAAGCAGGCTTTTTCTCATTCCCTATTACTTTAAATGAGTTCGCAAAAATCCCTGGAAAACAACAAGCCTGGTGTGCAGGGCAAGATAGTGCAAGTTTAAAGCACCAATAACTCCCAAGGTCCCCTCTGGCCAGAAAACAATCAAAAAGGGGTTGCCCTCAGTTGACCGGCGGCTGGTAATGAACTTATTCAGATGTAAGAGTCATTTTTAATAAGACCTGCATTGCTGCATGCTTCATTGGTTCATGTGGACTACAGAACTGAAAATGAAAGTTTTAGTGATATTGGTTAGTTTCTCACTCATGAAATAATTTTATATTTATAGCCACTGTAGAAGCAAAATACTTAAAGAAATATACTTTAAAAAGTGACAGCCGTGCTTCCCCCCTGGAAAAGAAAAGAAAGCACAACAAAATCTCGGTAACAACTACTATGAACTGCTAGAGTTGTGGCATGTGTGAATGCAAGATTGTGATGCATTTTTCGTCATCATCCAACACCACAATAGAGCAACTATTAAGGGTAAACTAGCCACAGGGATGCTGAAGCTATTTCATTTTTTATATTTCTGGTAAGATCGTTAACACCCAGAGGGATTTTTTTCATTCTTGGGGAAAACTCTGCGAAAAGTGTCTTTAATTCTAAACTAAATTGCTTTGGTACTGTATGTTTCCAGACCCAAACTGTGTCCAAAAAGAGCGAGCTCCTGTGCATCCAGTAACTCTGAGGTACGGACACGACCGTGTACTCCCTGTTTCTTCCCGTATCTTCTCCCTTTGTCCTCTCTACAAGTGTCCCCCCCCCCCCTCCCCCAGATGTCTTTTTCTCTCTATTGTTTTTTTGGCAGTTCGACATTTCTCTGAAAACAGAGCTTTATCCGGGATCACTGGACATTTCATTTAATATTCTTTGCCCCTGAAGTCTACTGCTGGAGCACTGCCCCTCCACGCCCCACAGAGCAGCACCACCTACGGTTCACATCAGATCATACCGTTTGGAAATGTAGGATGATCTACCAGATGATGAAGCAGTTTATAGTGATTTACATTGTGAAATATTAAGTTGTAAACTGCTGAAATTGGTACTTGGAGTCATTCGGATTCTCCACATCAATTTCTACATTTTGTCAGTTGACACGAGGTTTGTATATCAATAATGTTACAGCCTGTTAGCTTAAACTTTACAATAAAAATTACTTTGCTGCAAGATGTTATTGCTACGAAGACACATCCAGCAGGGATAATGAGAGCCAAAATGAAACATGATCAACAAGTCTATGTCCTTACTCATTTTTCAGAATGCTGATTTAACAAAAATACATTTAATTCAAGGGTCTGTTTACAGGTGCTAGGGAGAGCAACTCCATATGTTAAAATAGCTCTAAGCCTTTTGCGGCACTAGAGAACGCTGGGTGAAAGCCGATAAATGTCTTTAATTAATGCCGCTTGAGTCACGGTTTGGGGTTAAAGAGAGATGCATGTTTATAAATTATAACAATTGGGGGCGAGAGATGTGAGCTTTGCAGACCTGTAGCCAACTCCTGATCTCTGCTTGAGATTAGTAGCTCAAGCAGCTACTAAAATAACACACCTGCATCTTTCATAGTTGTCTAATGGATTCATTATATGAGACGTAAACCCAGGAAATGGCTTTGGTTGGCTTGAGGCTTGATGCCCTATGAGAACTGCTGTATTGAACATGTTTGGTGGTATGATGATGCCTGTGGTGTTGTAGGTGCTACAGGGGGTCCAGAGCACCGAGGCTGAGGTCAGCGAGCTTCAGCTGATGGCTGAGAATAAAAGCAACCTGGAAGCAACCACAGAGAAGGACAACAACAATGACAGCCCGCCACACACAGGTTAGGACGACATACACCTGCACACACATTGGATCGATTGATTTATTGGATTGCTGTTGCAAAGATTAAAGGTACTGTATTGATGATGAACATCCTTTTTTTTTTTTAATCCTAAAATATACTGTATTACTAAGAGGTATTGCAGCAAACCCAAAG
Organism: Pseudoliparis swirei; assembly: GCF_029220125.1. Taxonomy (NCBI): domain Eukaryota; kingdom Metazoa; phylum Chordata; class Actinopteri; order Perciformes; family Liparidae; genus Pseudoliparis; species Pseudoliparis swirei. The sequence continues at coordinate 8,591,690 of NC_079394.1, forward strand.
CTCATACAATGCACAATATGGATGTCAAACATTTTTATTTAGATAACATGTTAAGACTTTTGACTTCAATATTCCAAGGAATGATGATAATACTTTCAGGAATATAAATCTACCGTTAATTCAATCCTGGCAAACCACTGAGCTGCTAAAGTTGTAGTTCTTCTTTTATTTAATACAAGTAAATTGCGACTTTTCTTCCAGGAGTTCTCCTGGGAAAAATTGAACAAACACTGAGCGTTACAGGCTTCACATAACTATTGCGTTATAAATATGTCGTACAATATGACTTTCAATTAAAACAAACTGTAATGGTTATAGGTACTGGATCCCAAAAGCACGACAAACACAGGAATGCAGGAGGAGGCTGTTTACTTAATCTTTCAGGCAGGGTCAAAACCGGGTGGTCTGTAAAACAGGGCAACAAATCCAATAGGGGCAGGCAAAAATCTCCAGTCGGGTGAACAGGCAAACAGGGTCGTAACAGGCAGATCAGAACGAGTACTAGGAATTCGCTGGAAAGTTTGGCGGTGACACACAAGACAATCTGGCAGAGGACAAGTGGAAGTGAGGGAGCTAAATAGTGAGGGACTAATGAGGGGATGGGCTGCAGGTGAGAAGGGCGTGAGGACCAGGTGAAGGTAATGAGGGACAATCAGGTGAGGATGCCAGGATCTGGAATGACAGGAGAGTTAATTAAACAGGGAAGCAGGATGAATTTAACTAGGAAGGTGGGGAACTCTGTGGACTCTGAGCTGGTCTGTAGAGTTTTCAATGGAAAGGGACATTGCATTAGTTTAGCAGCAGCACACAGGGTTGATTCTGGAACAATCCAAAGGCTTCTCTCTCTCTCTCTTTCTTTCTCTCTCAGTGGGACTGAACCCAGGCTGAGAGATTTGTGGGTTGTGGCATTTAACCCACAAAGCAGCCTGGGAGTAGTTTGAACAACAGGGGACTACAGTCCCCCTCTCTGTGTGCTCGAGTCACGGTGTAAGGAGTTTACACCAAAACACATTGAGATTAGCCTACTCTGCATGTTGTTTTATTGAACCCTCTAAATTGCAGTACAGCACCATATGCTCTGCAGTTTTTCGAAATGGCAAACAGTCCTTACTTAAAGAAGTAGGGAGCATTAAATCAATGTGGCGCATTAGTATAAATTACATCTCGATGGTGAAAGATGTTTTAATGTACAATATTTAAATGTACACAATTACAATATGTATATGGAACTGCTGTGTACTCTAACCCATGTGTACTGTTGCAGTAAGCATTGTAGTTCAATACAACTATACCAAATGGCCATGTCATTAATACTCTTAGTATATTTCTACTTTATTCTGTTTTTGCAGGCATTGCAGGTGGTGACATTTTTCAAAGTGTAGAGCTGGACCTCTCCTGCAGCGGTTTGACTGAACTCGACCTTGGTCCAGATGAGGTTTTCATCGCATCTTCAGCCACTAGCCCAAGTAGGCTGCCCTTCTCACCTCACACGGTAAGGCGCAGTTTCAGTACAGTTGTTATCACCTAGGTAGGACTAAACTTACACTAAACATTCATGAGGCATAACATCCAGCATAATGCTAGTGACGTGCCTCTATGCATTGGAGTTGCTTGGTCCACCACTTTGGTCCAGACTGAAATATCTCAACACAAGTTCTATATGAAAGCAGCCTTGATGCTATACAGTGAAGATTGAAACTGTCTTTTTGATCTCAAGGCCAAATTAGCAGTGGGTGATCTCCTCGCTTGGAGGAAATTATCCCTAAACTTATGAACATCAGAGGTGGCAGGGCATTAATTGCTTTTAATTGACCCAGTGTTGCAAAAAATATGATAATAAGACTGACACCATATTATAGTCTTACGCGTGGTGCAGTCTAAAACTACGATGACACAAATGGGAAATGAGTATAATTATAAAATGAAAGAAGGGTTAAAAAACAGTTCAACCAAGCATGTTTTTCTTTGCTTTCTTTTTTATTCTCTTGGGATAAGAGTTGGCATGAACCAGCTTTGGCGGCTTTTTGAAGGACTGGCAAGCTTTTTTGCAGCCTAGGCTAATGGAGTATTATCTAAACGGACAGATTTACAACTCCAATTGTGTGTGTGTGTTTGTGTGTCATGCACGCTTTGGCACACAGTGTGTGGTCTGCCTGTGTGTGTCCTCGATGCAGACGTCCATGTAAATAATGTTTGAGAAATGCTGCTGAGGCTAACAGCAGCCAGGGTCACTGGAAAATACCATATTCACCTTCTCAATGTCATCACTTGGTGGACTTCCTTGTTAGTGGGGTATTTTCAAGACCCCCCCCCCATACAAAGATGTACATTAAGCCATAAATCCCCATTTGATAAAATGTTGTTGCAAAAGACCCCTTTGTTAGAGAGCTTCAATTTAGTGACAATACTGTGACGATAAGACTTTAAAACCCGGATCAAGAGTTGTCAAGATCAAAAAGGTCTTGTACGTTCCTTGCTATCCTAAATTCAACAGACTTAAGTCAACTGTTTGTTTTTCTGGGGAGGGTCAAACTCCTCCAGGTGCCTCCTAAGTGTCTCAGACTGTACCTATGGAACCGTGGCTTACAAGCGACTGTGTTAGGTGATTTGTCACCTCGTGTCTCAAATATAAAAGTTACCATTGTGTTTGTGGAGCTTTAGGGACTAAAAGAAAATGTTTCTTTAAACCCTGAGCTAATTCTTGTCCAGACAAAGCTAGCTGCTAGTGACTCAGTGTAAAGGATTATCTGGACTACTTCTTTGTCTGATGGTTGCAACCTCTAAAACCTTCCCCCTCCCCCAATCAACAGCAGCTGACCGATCAAGAAGGATAATGTTGCCGTTGTACATCTAATTTAATTCAGTTTATTTTGTATAGCCCATTCTCACAAATTACATATTTGCCTCAGAGTGCTTTACAATCTGTACACATAGACATCCCAGTCCCAGAACCTCACATCGGATCAGGAAAAACTCCCAAACAACCCTTCACGGGGAAAAAAGGGAAGAAACCTTCAGGAGAGCAACAGAGGAGGATCCCTCTCCAAGATGGACAGGTGCAATAGATGCCATGTGTACAGAAGGACAGATTTAGAGTTAAAACACATTCAATTAATATGACAGAGTGTATGAATAGTTGGTAGTAGGCATGGACCACGATCCAGACCTCCATGATCCATCAGGCAGATGGAGGTAGAGAGGAGGAGTGGGCGGGGCATCAGTAGCGCCATGGCATCAGACCCAGCCAGGTCCAATGGACCCGATGAAACGTGAGGCACAAGGACTCCAGGGAGGAAGAAGAGTTAATAATGTGCAATGGAGAGATGAAAATGTATCCATAAGAAGAGAGAGAAGAGGAGAGAGGTGCTCAGTGCATCCTAAACGTCCCCCAGCAGCCTATAAGCCGATAGCAGCATCTCTAGGGGCTGGACCAGGTGGACCCGATTCAGCCCGAACTATAAGCGCTATCGAAGAGGAAAGTCTTCAGTCTACTCTACATGAGGTGACTGTGTCTACCTCCTGGACTGAAGGTGGAAGCTGGTTCCATAAAAGAGGAGCTTGATAACTGAAGGCTCTGGCTCCCACACTCTGGACAGGTCGCCAGTCCATCTCAGGGCACATATAGAGACAGACAACCATTCGTGCTCACATTCACAACAATGAGCAATTTAGAGATCAATTAACCTGAGCTGCATGTCTTTGGACTGTGGGAGGAACACGCAGAGAACAGGCAAACTCTGCACAGAAAGACCGCCTCGACCGGGAATTGAACCTACGACCTCCCCTCGCTGTGAGGCGACAGTGCTAGCCACTACACTACTTAACAGCCAAAAAGATTCAAATCAATCCAAACCAACCCCCGCTGTTCTGTTGATAGCTTGACCTTACTTAATAAATAATGATTTCACATTAATACGTGATCCACAAATACGTGGCTGGCTGGTTTTGGGATTGAGAGGGCCAAGCTGATCAGCACAGTTCCTTCTTTTTAATCCATTCATGCAGAACACAACACAATCTACAGAGAGAAACTTGGGTGTTGGGAGGAATTGTAGAAGGTGCAATCAGCAGACTGACCGCCAGTCAATTGCTAATACGCCAAAGATTGTGTTGCTGCATGCAGTGATACTACATTGTGAGTGATGAATCTAGTTGACAGCAAATGAAGTGTTTGGCAATAATGAGAAATGCTCTTATTGTTTGAGAGCAGGGAATGAAACCAGTCACCTGCCAAATACAGGGGGAATGTTGACACATTGCAAGTAATCTGCCATGAAGGGAGATATGTTCCTTTTAAATGAAGAAACATTTTAATAAAAAAGAAGTGATTCCTTAATTTAAAATACTCAGTCAATACAATGACCCTTGTCTATGCAAAATGTGATAGTATATTATGCCATTTCCAATTTTTTCAGGCAGGTAAAGACAACATGGCTTCCAGTGGACATGCTACTGTATCTTGTTTAAAAGCACTGAAGGGCCAGACTACTCATTAATACCTTTATTCAATCCGTCTCAGCAGAGGGAGAGCTTTCTTCATCACAGTGACACCGGTCCCAACTCTGCAGGTGATTGGCCCTCACCAGTCTCCAACATCTCATCCACTGATACCAGATCTGCCAAGGACGGCAGCGATGGCTGTGTCAGACCGAGAGCATGGAGCGTACGCACCTTCCAGGACTTCCTCCCTCCACTGCCACAGCTGCACAAGAAGTGGTGCAGCTGGAACTCCAACAGTCCCTTCACCAAGCTGGTGGACAGCGTCAGTACTATAACCATTGATTACACGTTGTTTTAAACATTTAAACTTGTGGTGCATGCCGGCTCACTAGCATGGCTAGCTGAAATACTTGAATGGAACGTGAATGTTGTTTTTCTTCTGTAAAGTCTAAATGTCTGCATCTTGTTTCCTATCATTCCAGGCTCCATCTAGTCTGGTAGCTGACTGCAGAGGGGAGAACAGCAGGAGGGTGTTCTCGGATGTTCACCTAGACGCTACGGCCGACCACAGCTCTCTCTTCGACTCGTCCATGAGCAACGCCTCCTTCCCTCTTTCGCAGCCCGCCCAGAGGCAAAGGCGTCTCAACTCCGCCAGCAACCTGCGACGCTCCCGCTTCACGGGGCCTTGCTTCGGCCTGCTTTCCGGGTCGACGGACCCAACTAAAGCCTCTGGGGTTCCTCATGCCCAAGGCTCCCCATCAGAACCCAGCTCTGGCTCTTCTCCCGCCAGCCAAAGTCAGCTCGAGAGCGGCCAGGCAGGAAAGAGGCGTGAGTTCCCAGGTGAGAGTGACCACATCATTGTGCCTGTGTTTGCCATCTCTGAGGAGGAGGACCGGCAGCCTCTCGTCTCAGCGGAGCACCTTAACCAGATCTCTGCGTCCGCTGCGTTGAATGGATTGGTCAAGGGGAAGGAGCCTGTCATTGGAAACACTAGCTTCAGCCCACAGAGCCAGCGGACCAGACCAGAGTGGAGGCCATGGGGCAGCCAGGTGTCAGGAGGGGTCGGTCCGCTCACCACCATGTCCGAGTCGAGCACAGTCTATGACGGCAAGCCGTCTCTCAGTCAGTCCACGGTGCTGTTCAGTGTGACCAACCAGATGTGACCTGACGGGCTTTAAGTGGTTGAACAGAGCAGAGACTCTAGTGGGCCAGTTTTGCATTTATGAACTTGCTTTGTGTAACGTGTAACATAATTCTTTAATTTCTAAAATCAACTTTTTCAAAATGAATACCACGTATACTGTAGCCTCCTGCTGGTGAACATAGTTGTTTTTTAAATTTTTTTATATAATTGTGTTTGGACAAATATGGAATATTATGCTGCTTATTGAGCCATGGCAATGAGTGCTGTGGTATTATGTAAAAGAAGATTTCAGAGCAAGTACTCCAGAATCCTGAATAAGGAGCACTTATGAACCAGTTTGATGCTCTTCAGTGAGTACATTAATATTAATGTTGCAACAGTGTTTTCATATCGTATGTACTCCTAAAACTGATACTGGATTATCAAAGGGAAATCTAAATATCGTAATTGTATAGTAAATAAAGTAAAAGCATATAGTGTACTAATAATAACTAGTATGTAGTAAAAAGGAGAACTAGCCATCACAGGGGTATTTAAAATGAGTTATGAATTAATGTTACGTTTTTAATAAAGGCTGTTATTCACAATGCTGTTTCCCAAATTTGTTGTAATCACGAAGAGGAACAAAGTTAGACCAACATTAGAATCGGATGTCAGGATCGAGTGCGGAGTTTCTTTTAGCCAGTATCTTTAGGACATTCAATACTACTTTTTAATGCCATACTATCCTGACATTTTACATACAATACTACACTGACTTGTTCGACTTTTCAACATAATACACACAATTCTTCTTAACATCCTCTTTAAATGACTTTACACAGATTTGAAATGGTCAACATGTGGTTGAAGTGTAGACTTTCAGCTTTAATTCAATGAATATAACAACTATCGCATTAACTGTTTCAGGATTACACAACCATTTGTATACAGTCCCCCACATGTTCAGAGTTTTAAAAGTAATGGGACAGTTGTCTTACAAATGGTTTGATGGCCTCTTCCCTCATTATTTCATGACAAGTTAAGGAGATGAAAAGATGATTAACAATGTTAAGTTTGCGAGATTCAAACCATTGCACTTTGCTTTGAAGGATCTTGAGCTGATTTTTATGATCTTGATCGAGATCGGTGACTTGCCGAGTTTGTAGTTGGTAAGACTACAGAAAGCTTAGCGTTACAAAACAAACAGTCATGTCTGAATATTTAGCTGATTTCAACAGTGTGGCTGAGGCCTAACCCTCTGGTGAGATTTTTAGAATAAGACTTGGAAATAAAAACACAAAAGATTTAAGACAAGTTTTATTTCTCTGTAGGGTCTTTTCCATGTCAGACAAACAATTTGAGCCAGTGATTGGCAAAAACCAGAACTTCTAGTGGACATGCATTGAGTCGATGCAGTACGTTTTCGCTCAGTACTGGACCAATTAGAAAAATGTTGACCTCATTAGTCACTTGGACACAAAAACATGGTGTTGAAAAAAAAAGAAGTGAAAAACTACAAAGCATGAAAATACTGAAGTATCCTTTAAGTTTACAGAAAACAAACTTTCCATTGTCAGTAGAAAATTGAAGCAACCGTCTAGTGTCAAAGACATGCATAAAGAGATAAAGACGCTACACAATCCAAGAGTAACAAAGACATTTTTACATGGCAAAAGCAAGTCAGTTTCTACAACCGTGTATATCCATCTTTGAATCTAAATCAGCAAATCCGATCTGAATGCATTTCAAAAATAGTTTAGCATCGCTAATACAACAAAGGGTAAAGAGGGATTTATCAAACTCTCATACATACTTCTCAATCAAGTCCCCACAACATTTTAAAATGTGCCTAGTGCTTCTCTATAGCAATTGAAACTAGAATTTAAGAACTCTAGACTAACTGTTCAAATAGTGCATTGCATACAAAGTGTACAGGCATCATCAGTAAGGACTGCCATCCCTTACACTGAGATGTGACGGATGCCTGTTCAGTCTCCCATCTAGGAGTGGTGATGAGGTAGAATGAAACCTGCCTCTTCCGTACTGCTGAGCAGCCTGGTCCAGACTTCTGCACAACAAGTGAGTCAATATCCATATACAACATGCCCTCCCACACCCCAAACCAGGGAGATTGCGGAGCACTCCTCCAAAACCTCGTTATTACCAATTCCTGATTGGAGCGGCTTGGGACTGTCGTTGGCTTAGGGTGCCTAGATCTCTGGTAGGAATAATTAAAACCCAGCCACTCTGTTGGGGGAATGACGGGGCTTGTGCTGAGCCGCTAAGGAATGCCAGTGTGGACTCACCACGACGGGAGTGGGTAGAAACATTTGAAAATAAGACGCACTTTAATACCTTGCTAACGCCACCAATGAACTGCACTCAACTTGCAGAGGCGAGGAAAGTGCACATTCACAATCGCATTTTTTCCATAGACACTGAATGAAAATATGAATAACTACATTCTAAAAAACCCAAATTGTATCCATATTTACATGGTTAGTGTTACTAATACTAACAAAAAATGCACAATTGTATTAAACTATCAAGGATGTCCTTTACATTTAAAAAAAATATTTTTCATCCATTGCATTTTTCTTCCCGATGGGCATCACATTTTGGAATGATACTCTAAATATTACAGATCACACTTTAAAAAAAAAATGTTTGACAAGCTATGTGCAGATATCGCACATTTAGTGCGTATTCATCTAAGCCAACTGATGGCCGAGGCTAAAGACGGCGGTTAACATGTTATATAGTCTGCCATTCTACACACCAATCGAGATCCTGCAAAAAATCTTCACGGTTATTACTTCATCCTCATATTTCAAAACAGTGAAACTAATGTCTATTTATTTTTCTTAAAGTGGACATTAATACTAGCTGTGCATGTTTGCATGATGGGGACTTACTGACACTTGGGGGGATAGTCAAAAATGAGAAGTCATCAGATAAAACATGAACGTTGAGTGACATGTTGACACTGAATTTTATAACCACTTAAATTAGTTAACCTGACATCAAAACAAAAAAAAACGTCCGCCAAGTGTACCTAAGGAACCAGAGAAACCAAACAGACATGTCTCCTATCTCAATAGACCTATTGAAATCCTGGCAAGGTAAGCAATAACATCGGTACATGAAGCACAAATGTTTTGTGGGCATGACTTTCTAAACTATTGATTCTGCAAGAGTGCATATTCTGGAAAATTTGCATCTGGAAACTCTACTATACATCCCTTTCTGTATATGTAACCATTACTGTTGGCCTGGAGTGCAACCTATGGTTTCCTCTCGAGAGTCTACATGGAGTAACTGTGCATTTCATTACAGCTCAGCCCTTACTGTAATGGTCAGAGAAACAACTATAACTCTACAACTTAATCACCTTGGAGATGATTATCCAGAGAAAAGCATACAACAAAGTCCCCCTTGCCCTCTGACAGCGTCACAACACATTGATCCCCTTCCCAATCCTCAACAAATATCGCATGGGATTATCTACCCGTGTACGTATGCAGGGTTTTGTCGTGGCTTTTTGACGTGTTCTAGGAACACAGTAATGCACTGGGAAAAGAAGAAAGGTCCCTCAGAGGTGAGAGTTTTACTCTTTATAATGTAGCACTAGAATCACTATTACTGTCATTCAACATGATGTGGGAAGCCCTGAATTCTTAACTCAACATGTAATAAAACTGTTAAAATATATCACAATTAAAGAAGGCTAATGTACAGAGCCTCAATTACCAAGGCTGGAGGAGACAACATACAAAACTATCTCACCAACATGTGCAAGCGTACATAAATGGCCTTAATCCATATCAGATTGCCTCACTCGCTCTTAATCTGCGAATTCTTTTTGTCATATAGGCTGGGAGGACATATCAGGAAGTATGCTTAACAAATAACTCATTAATCACTCACATTGGTTGCCGTTTACCAGGTAAACAAGGCAAATGCATGGGCCACTGACAAATGCATGTAAATGGTGGCTGGTGTTAAATGCTCTTACCGTCAGTTTAAACCTTTAGTAAACACTGAATATTTAGGTTATTGTGCATAGCATTATTTCACACAGCCCCTGTGTCAAGTAAGACACTGGTCAATATTGTAGATGGATAATGATTGTAATTTCTGCATGAAGTTATTGCATCTGGAAGGCATTTAGCTACAATGGACACAACAACACTTAAGAGATGCTCAGTTATCTTCTTTTGACGTTTAGGTGGAGACACAAACCACTCTGCTCCTTCAGCTCTTGAAACGCGTCTGATCACATATGTGGTTGAATTTCCTGAAAGTAAAGAAGAAAAACCACATGCATTTAAGAGCTTCATGTAAAACCACAAAACCAAAGAGATGAAGCTTAACATCCAGGTCTTCAAACAGCAGTCACAAGGCTGTACAAGGTTTATACAAGGACTCCCCCTTGTGGTTAAATAACTGAACAACATGCACAGGGCTGGCACCCAGCGTCTGTCATGTCTGTATAAAATACATCCAGAACTATTTACAATAGATGTATGATTCAATAACCTGAAGTTAGCGGTAACATGGGACAACAAAAACACAATTGTGATGATATCACCAAGCTGGCTTGTCGAAGATGCTACGGTTTGGCTTTTAAAAATAAATGTCTGCAAAAGTATATTTAAACAAAATGCTGCTTGAAAACTATTTTACAAGTTTCATTTCTTAAAACAAGTGATATACATATATTTAAAAATGATTAACAATTATAAATTCATATGATGACCATGATGATACTCGTTTGTGTGGGATCGGCTCTTTAAGAAATATTATAGCAGAGAAGCAAGACAATGTTATTTAGTAATACAGGAGAGAAGAAATATATTGTCTGCAACATTTTAAGTTATGCCATTTTTCCCACGAGGGAACATATCACTCGGGTCAATTATCTAGTTTTACTGATAGCAGTTGAAATCGCAATTCTCCCGTATAACTCCTGAGTCTAAACGTGTGTATGTGGTTCTTTATATGTAAAAAGACTTACATTGCATGATGCGCCTTCACCTGCGTACGACAGTTGCGTCCCCAGTAACAATTGGGACGAGATGTTACAGCAGCTGAAGAAAGAACATCAAATACATTCATTACTTGGACATGAACATTTAGTTTAGAGAAAATATTATCCTAAAAACAACAAAACTAACAGTCTGAAATGGCATTAAAAATGATTTTGGTCTGTCTGACCCGGCAGTTCAGGTGAAGGGATGTTCCGTCTGTACTCGTAGGCCAACCCCTTGAAAGCTCGCAGGCCGCAGCAGAAGCACAGGATGGCATTGGAAGAGATATGCCAATCTGGCAGAGACGGAGTCAAGGATATTACCACGCTTTCTCTTGATAGGATAGTGTGGACTTCAAAGTCCACCACTAAGTATTCATGGATTTTGATCTGACGGCTCACCTGACAGATAGTAGTTTCCCTGCTGGAAGGACTGCAAAGACTCCTGGAGCAGATCTCTCCATGACTTCCCTCTGGAAGACAGGTAGTTCTGGTGGAAGGATGGAAACACACAAACAGCCTCTTATCACTGAATGTAAAGCAGGTAGGTGCAGACATCTTTTCAAGAATAGGTTCCAAGTGGAGTCTGCCATTTGATGCTCGAAGCTTTTGCTGGTAAAGTAGTTTTTTAGTAATCTGGAGATCTTACTTATAATGACACAGATCCAAAGAGTAGTGTTTTAGAGCATCAATGTAAATACTTTAGTAAGTCTTTTGGAAACAACGACCCATGTTATAAATATAACAATCTACCAATGAGCTAAACACGTAATTTATTCTAATATACAAACAAATACAACTAACATCTTACCTGGAGGATCTCCGATTCATAGTTATTGTTGTTCAGCACCCCATCCAGGCATTTATCCGTCAGATTGAGGTCTGACAAAATAAATAAAAAGAGTGCTGGATTTGAACAGTCAAACATTTAGAAAACTACAACACTTAAATTAGAAGCACCAATACAGCTGAGAAGCTGAGCATCCTTTCAAAAGATTGGATTCGCCTGACAGAAAAAGTTTGATTAATTACAGCGAGGTGGCTGAATGTTGTTTCATGCATTTAGGTTAGAAAAAGCTCTCTTTACAAAAAAAAATGTAAAATGTTTTGTATATGGAGCACAAAACGCTGTACAATGGTTCAACCAGACTGACAACTGAAAGGGCAGAAAGAGACAAAGACACCTCTTAGCACCAGTTCAATAAGAATAGGAGAAACCACTCGTCATTGCTAAGAGAAACTGGAAGCTCAGCATCAAAAAGTGAGCCGATTCAAACCGGTTCCTGTTCTCGTGTCAAGTGCACAATAATGCCTTTAGCAAGCTGGACTTAACAAAGCTGTTCTTTAAACTTCACAATAGAAAGAGAAGGTTAGCGTCGGGTAAACACTTTGAGCAGAACATAGTATAGACTGACAAATCACCGGTTTAAGCCATTTAATCCATCAGCTGAATAGACTGCAGAGAGCCCAAAAAAAACAGCGTGCCAAAATATTTAGTGTCCAGTTGCACCGTTGTGATTCAATAATGAATTAAAGTTGCAACAGTATCCTCTCCTTTCTCACAACACAAGTTTGAATCGTTTAATCCTACTTCCAAAAGTGTGTTGGAATAATACTGTTGTAATGTCCGTTTCAATAGCCATTATTAAAAGAAAGTAGAAAAACATAAATATAACGGGTCATTCCAAACTTTTGAACAGCAGTGTATATCACAGAAACCTCTGTGAGTTCTCTAAGTTCATCTCAGCTTCTAAAGCATGTTTCCTTCACACTGGGCATAACTCACTGAGTCGCCCTCCATTACTGTTGAACTGGGTATGAAGTGTTTGAATTAAAACGAGATCTTGTTACTACATTATTATTACTTAAAGAGGGATACCTCCATTATGATGCACATTTAGTGATTACAGGTGTACGTGCTATAATTAGCTTGTTCTAAAAGCACATACATTGATTATATTACACATTATTTATTCTGCTGGCATTTCGTCACACAAATATGCAGGACAAGGTTTGTGGGAAACACACTGTGTTTATAATCTGAGGCTGACAATCATTACAACTAGAATGGGCACTCGGTAGACCGCATACCTTCGCATATCACAAGATTGGGCATTGAATTATGAACATTTTGGCATTAGTTGCATGCCAATTGGACAAAAATGTATCGTGCTATGGTAAAAAAAGAGTTTGACCTTTCCATGACCTTGACCTTGACCTTTGACCCGATTGATCCCAAAAACTAATCAAATGGTCCCCGGATAATAACCACTCATCCCACCAAATTTCATGCGATTCAAGAACATTTTGACCTGTTCATGACCTTTGACCTTGACCTTTGACCCGATCGATCCCAAAATCTAATCAACTGGTCCCCGGATAATAAACAATCATCCCACCAAATTTCATGCGATTCGGTTCAATACTTTTTGAGTTCTGCGAAAGATTTTGACCTGTTCATGACCTTTGACCCGATCGATCCCAAAATCTAATCAACTGGTCCCCGGATAATAAACAATCATCCCACCAAATTTCATGCGATTCGGTTCAATACTTTTTGAGATTTGCGAATAACACGCATACAAATAAATAAATAAATAAATACACGGCGATCAAAACATAACCTTCCGGCATTTTTAATGCGAAGGTAATTACAGATCTGGACATTTGGGAATCAGCCCCTTCAATTTAAAAGGTATATTAACGTCAACAAAACCCCTTACTGGTCTACTACCCAGCAATAAGCCCAACAGTGGCGATCGCTTGGGGCTGTTTAGCTGAAACGGATACATACCACTGAATCGAGCCAGACAGCCTTGGCAGCCGATCCTCTGGCAACCCCAGTACATATGACAGAAGGGTCGCTGGCACTGCACACCTGTCAACACACACACACACACAGCACGTGATGTGTGCAGCAGGAGGTGTAGAATGGGGTTTGTATGACAATCTATCCATACAGGTGAATGCACGGCAAAGCTACACAAGTTAAAGTCCATCAGCGCTGTCTGGCTTATATTATCGATGCATTTTAGTTAGTCCTATATGAACTCAATTTCTTTTTAACTCTGGTTACATGCAGTTAGCTGAAGGACAGTGCAATTGTATCAACCAGAACACATTACATTACCTCTTTTCAGAGGGACTAACAAGAACCACTCACATCGTTGAGCGATAACCTGCTCGCTGTTGGACTCGGCCCGTCTGTCTGGCATCGGCTGGAGGCAGCAGGTGCAGATGAGATGGCAGCCCTGGGGGAGGCAGCGGTACTCCTGAGAAGCTGCAGACAGGACAGGAGCAGAACAAGCTTTTCGACGGAGCGGGTTTACAGAGGAGTTTACCATTTACAGAACACAATGTACATCTAGCTTTTGGTATTAGGATTCAGACAGAACGCTGTCCCCTGCCATTTGCCATTGAGTGAAAAGTCTAACTTTAGCAACTGATATTTCAATCTGATATACACCCATAATCACCTGGGGGGATGGCAGAGGATGTTGAAGGCTGCTCCGCCGGGGGCGTTGCGGACCCCTCCTCCGTTGCTGGTTTGGGTGGAGGAGGTGTAGGCGGTGGGGCTGGCAGACAAGGGAGCCAGTGGTTGGAACCTGAAGCAAACAGCATCTGACTGGCCTCCCTCCTGTAGCCAGGACACTGCCGGCACATCACCATAGGCTGACTGGAGACAGAAGAAAAGCATCCCATGGAGAAGTTATTTACTGCACAAGCAGACAACAGGCTCGCAACATTGACTGCCTTTCCATGTCACGGTATTCTCATGGCGCGGAGTAAATGTTTCTTTTTGTTGTTCATATAGGGCTAAAACAAAATCAAAGTCAGGTGCCAAAACTCACACTAGTTTCCTACAAATACAAACGTTCAGACCGTACCCAATGTCTGAGGAGTCACTGTCATTGTCAGAAAGGTCGAAGAGGTAATCTGAACTGCCCTCCTCGTCTGAGAACGAGCGCTCAACCTTTGGCTGCAACATGTCCCGAGTTATCTTGTTACGGCGCTCCATGCTCTTCAGGTCCTCATCACTGCGGCACTTTTCTGTGGGACAGACGGAGACAAAAATACAGAGTCAGTCGATATTTAATAGAGTTTTGGAAATTATACAAGGTAAGCAGGTCTTGCTTCCATGCCATTCCTCCTCTCTTGTTTTGATCTCTACCAGCCTGGGTGTAAAACTATTCTCAAACGCTTGATATGCAAGAGATATTATTACATCCACTTACAACCTTTATTTAAAAGGTGCTATTAACATGTATCTGTTCAAACCTGGGTGCTGGATGAGGTACGCCTCCACCAGGTTGTTGAGGATATGGTTCTTACGAATCTTCTCCACAGGGCAGCGGCAGGTGGGGCAAAGAGAAGAGCGCTCCATCCAGCCGGAGTAGCAGGCGGCACAGAAGACATGCATGCAAGGCTGCAAGCTAAAGCAAAAACAGGAGACGTGGAATTGAACAAACGATTGTTGTTGTTATAACATATATGCAAAGTGACTCACAAGCCCACAAAGTAGGGTTCGAGTCCCCACTCTGGGATATCTGTGCAGATGGAAGAGTCCTTGAATTCTTACCTGACACAATCATGCAGCAGATCTTGACAAATAACACATGTCAGGCTCTCCTCCATCTTGTCCGTCTTAGTGACTTCCACATGTAGTTTAGTCGAAACACCTCCCTTAGTTGAACACACCGCTTCTGTTCTGGAGGTATGTGGCGAGTCCAAATCATAATCTTTAACTGGAAACACAATAATGGTATATCA
Source organism: Pseudoliparis swirei (assembly GCF_029220125.1). NCBI lineage: Eukaryota > Metazoa > Chordata > Actinopteri > Perciformes > Liparidae > Pseudoliparis > Pseudoliparis swirei. Next base: position 8,607,055 of record NC_079394.1, read on the forward strand.
GTTCTAGATTTTGAGTTGTCTGGTTATATTTCATTGGTCTTATTGTGAAATGTTGGTCTTGGGCACATGGACTGTGTGGGCATCTCAAGCACACCAGCTGCTCTGGTTCATGTATGTTCAGCAGTGCAAAGTGACGAAGTGATGGCTTAAAGGAATTTAAAGAGTATGCCCATTAAAAAAATACACATCAGTCAAATCACTAGTCTCAATGCTCAGAATCAAATCAGTTCAATTATGTTTATTATAAGTGAAAAGTCTACCCAAAATACCATTAACTCGCTTGGCGCTGCTTAACTTAGCACCGTACACTCTACTAAAAAACCACAGACACAATTTCAAGGTCAAAAAATTGAATGTGAGGAATCAAAGAAAAACAGGGACATCTCAAATAAAAGAACTTACTGTCATCAGATTTCCTCTTCTTGCTTTCTGGCTCCATGTTGTCCGTGTCTCTTTCCTGTGCTGGGGAAGCATCTTTAGCCTTGTCTGATAATATGGAGAAAAAATAGACTTTGATCAAATACTGTCAATGCTTAAAATGGCCAGTTTTGACGTAATTAGACGCTGAAAGAAAGGAGTCGAAGATGTTGAGTTAAGGAGTTGCTTCATATAGCAGCTCCACTGTGGAGGAGTGATAACATTAACTTCAGAGAAGTATAAAGCAGAAGAGCTATAACACACAACAAAGGACACTTACTCCATCCTCTAGCAAGTGCATTGGCACACGAGATAAGTTGCCGTGGATTGATCTGAGTTTAATCAAACATACGTCATATTGCGGGTAATTAGCCAGAGCAGCATGTCCAAAAGTCACGGAAATTTGAAATCAACCTTCTGAGTTTATAAAGGTTGGGAACAGTGGATGGAAATGCCTCAGTCTGAAAGACTTAAGAAAAAGTAGACATACAAAACAAAAGAGAAGAGACTCGCTGATAATGACCAACTGGACAAGTTTTGCCCAACACAGTCTGAGTTTAAGTTCGTTTAAAGTTTAGTATTATTCAGTGGAAATCAATTGACTAACATCAGCATGTCTGTTTACATCAATGACTGATCTAAGGGAGTCCCAGCCCACCTATCACACACAAACAATACAGGGCGTGGTAGAATAAATGTAACCACGCAAGCTGAAATTATGTTACTAAAATTATATTATTATCATTTCAAATACTATGCAATAGCATGATGTTATTTCCAGGCCTCATCGAGCACTCTTTATACTGTTGTTACTAGTGCCTTTAAAATAGAATAGTTTATCATTTTGGGAAATATGCTTGTGTGCTTTCTTTAAGGAGGACTGATAAAACTGATATCTGTCCGTGAAATATGAGGGAAAGCTGATCTTCAGTAGTGTGTCAGCAGATGACCTACCCAAAGCAGGAGCGGCTGTGGTTGCCATGGGACCAGACGTGGTCGGGCTCACGATGCTGAAGTGGGAAGTGGATGGCTGAGGATCCTCCACAGACGCCTTTGTGAGCATGACAGGCTCCACAGAGAGCAACATCTCTGAATGTGGAAGAGGGGCCGGACTGTGGGCTGACCCCTCCATGTCTGAAGTTTAGATACAGGGTGGGGGTAAGTAACTGTTAACAGCTGTGGAATAAAAGTACTTGCATTCAACAAAAGTGTTGTGGGGAATTACCTGGCTACTTACCATAACTATGTTCTGAATTAGCATGCTCCATTTGGATTGAGTGGTAAACATAGGCAATGTCTACAGGGGGACAAGAGAAGATGTTATCCGTCTTTCCTTCTTATGAATACATATAAACATTATTGGCTTAAAAAGTGACCAACTCACTTTGTTCTGGCTCACTTTTCCTGTAGACAAAGTAGATGACATCGCCGGTCTGTAGCATGTGAGTTTGCTTCTTTACCAGTTTGGACATGTTGATCACTGTGCCATTAGTGCTACAGACAAACATGCAATTGGACATGTCACTAGGCAATGTAAATGGTTTTGTGCGCTTCTAAAATATGGTTTGTTTCATTTAATGTCTGGTACCTTGTGTCTTCAAGCCACACCGAGCCTGAGCTTTCATCTTTCACAATCTTGCAGTGCTCCCCTGAGACCAGTTTGTTGGATGGGAAGGACAGATAACATCCTGGCAGCAAAATAAAGAAACACCACGAAGAAAACACAGATCAGACATGATACAGATTACTTTGGCTCTCCAAGACAGAATCTACTTCATGAAAGTCTCCGCCTTTTAGGGGAGTATAAGAGGAATATAGGCATCTGTTTGAGAACACATGTTTTTATGTTCATTTCATTTTTCCACCTCTAACTATTCCAAAACAAATTCTCAGCCATTCTTGTGATGATATGAGAATATAGTTGTACATATTTAGCCTATACAGTACATTTAAATAAACAGGATTAAAAGTCCAACTAATTTCATTGATATTCACCTGAAATTGTGTTCTATGGACATTTCATTTGAAACCCTTTATTGCCCAGACATATGCTCACCAATTAAGGCTAGTCGCTTTGCATTGCACAAAAGGAGACACCAAAAGCTTTCAACAACAAAGCAGACATAGGGGGGAATATCGGCCGAAACTTTTCTTAAGCAAAAGCCCTTACACAAAAAAAAAACTACTTAATATTCTGCACACATGTGCTCAATGGACGCCTTTTGTTATCATCACAAGGGGCTGTCTAAGTTTGGTGCACTAAAGAAGGCTTTGTGTTTTCAAGGGGGAGGTTTTTAAGGGCTCCAGACACTGACAGCAACATCTACGCTACAGACAGGCCTGTCTTTTGTGAATAGACGTGCACACATCTTGAGCTTTTGTCGCAGCGTCAAATATTTTAAAAGTCTTAAGACAAACGAGTGAAGGCAAAGACATATTTATGTTCTCTATATCTTTTCATACCTTTTTTCCTGCCCACTGTGCATTCCCTGTTGAAAAGCAGGACAGTTTCACTGGAGTCCACTTTGAGGAGCTTCCCCCATGCTCGTCCTCTTTGAGAACAGTCCATCTTCAAATGTTTTCTCTACAAGTAACGATGAGAAAACAAGTTTAGAACGAGTTCAACGTCATGCCTCTTCGGCTTGTGGTGGCATGGAGAAAGTGAAATGACCCATCAGTGAGATGTTTTTGTGGAGGCTAAGCTGGTGAAATCAAAACCTGCCTAGACATTTGATGAAAGTAAGAATACTTTAAACATCAAGTTAGGTCTTGTTTGTGGCCAGATGGATTTTTCTGAATTCCAGATTCCAATTTAGCTAAGAAGAAAAAGAAAGGTTTCTTTTTAAGTTTAAACTTTTTTTTTCATAGAATGCAAAAAATAACAGGATACAATATTTTTTATAGGATTTCAAATGTATGAACAGTTTAGCTTTAAAGTCCAAAAAAGTTTGTTTAAGCCAAGGATTTACATTTTATTTTAAATCCAGTGCTGTGGCTATATAACGTGTGATGAACAATGGAAGTTAATCGATTCATCAACTATTATGAGCAACATTGAGCTCGATATGAAACTTATAAACAAGGCTTAATTAAACGAAAAGAGTTTTGCCTCAAGTCTGCTAACCAGACCGAAGCTAGCTAGTTAACCCAGACGTCCGAGTGGCTTCCTAGGTCAGAAATCAAGCCTTATTTACTCGATGTAGGAAAAAACAACAGTAAAGTTACTTCAAACGTCAGCTATCAATGTGACAAAATGTGTCACGCTCCACCTGCCGTGAGATTTCATCACACCTAACGTTAAAATAAACACACACAACTTCGGTCCATAATAACACCGAGCTAACGCAATTGCTAACATTAGCAGCCCAGCGCACTGTGTCGGGGAGAGACGTCGGGAGCACGTAGAGCAACAACCTGAAGGGCCAGCAACGTCACACTTGCCTCGTGTCTAACACGGTCACGTTACCGTTAAACGCTTAGTTTGCTCTCTCGGGTAGCTCGGTGTAAAACAGCTTCTTCTCTTCATATTCCAGCTAGACACAAGATACACTTCCTGCAGAGCTCCGGCTTGACGTGTAGCCGTCAACAGCTGATGGGGGAGGGGCTTAGCGCGCCCAGTGCTGTGGCCTGAACACACCGCTAACATATTGGATCACAGTGTCACATGCTGGGCTTCACGAGAACACATCTTCACCGAAACATAGGTCTACAAGTGGCTCATGTGCACGTGCAACTTGCTATTATTGTACCGAGTGTTGAAGGGAATATTGAGATCCTATTACTTTAGTAAAAGTACTAATACTACACTGTAAAAATACACACAGGCCTAGTCTAGGCTACCTGCACTGAAACTGTTACTTGAAGCAAAAGTATTTCAGAATAATCAGTATTATAAGTAAAAGTACTCAATGCCGAAAAAAATGCTGTCTGTGTCATTAGTATAAAGTAATTTGACTGATACATTTATGTAAAAGCAACATTTTATTGTGGTTAATTAATGTGCTGATTATTTTCTCCATTAATTAACTGTTGCCAATACATTTCCTCTAATTTCTCAAAACATTTCTACTTAGTACTTGAGTAAATGTACTTAGTTATGTTCCATCAGGATTGTACCAGACAATTTCATGCTCGAAAAGAAAGAAAGTGTTTGGAAAATAATATATTTTATCGTTATCATAACCATTGCATGTGAAAGTAGTACTTATTGAATTTAGTACTTGCATGATTACGGTTACATTTGTACTTCCCTATGTGGATTACCTGATCAAAATATGAAAGTCTGATTTACCAAAATCCCTTGTGCCTCCTTTTTTGCAGCATTTGGACTTAAAAAAAACACATTAGACCGATTAGGGCATATTGTTCTCTCTCTGCAGCTATTGGCTACTAAAGCTTTGCCTCCACTTTGGATCGGTCTGAACTCCCTAATCATAGAAGTAATGAGAAATTGTTGAGGCTGAACTTTAGTCTTTGGCATGAATTGGTCTGGATAAAGGTATCAGGCAAATACATGAAATGCAAATGTGAATGCAGTTTAACTGCTATTTTGAGGGAATTAAGGGGGAAATAAGTATACATGTTTCAATATTGTATCAAATTTATTTCACAATCCCTTATACTATCTAAGAATAAACACATCAGCTCCTGTAAGGTAATGGGGAGGTTGGAAGAAGGGACATAGGAGGTGGTCAGAGTGAGGGAGGTAACGGTGTGGTGGGTTGTGGATGGGAATGAGAGCGAGGGGTGGGGGTCATGTGGTTGCCTCTCCTGTGGGGATGCTTCGGCTTAGTAATTTGGTCATGTTTGCCACAAGCACAACCGTCGTCCCATGAGACACAACAACCCCCATGAGGTCAAAACAGCTCTCACATGGGAAGTGACAATCTCTGTAAGTTACGGCCAAAACTCAGGTACATCTTCCTTGAGCTTGACACTGCAAGCTGAAGGATTTCCTGAAGACCCCTTCAGGTACTGCAGAGTGTGCATCATCCCTGCCACATACAGGTTGTGGAGCTACAGGATAATGCAATCTGGGGAAAAGCTGCTGCTTGAGTGTCACATCCACAGCATCTCTCACAGGGACCGACGGCCCGTGAAGTGCTGTCTAGATCCGCCACACGCCCTCTGCTTCTGTCATATCGGCGCTATTGAGGAAATTGATGATTATTCCCTCTGAAGCTGCTCCCTCAACAAGGTGGCATCCTTATAGGGATTTTGTTCAGACTCCCTCTGGCAGCGTCTGAGCAGCATAGTGAGGAAGGTGCCATCACACTGCCACTTTCACATGGAGACTACTAAACCAAAAGAGTTTCACTTACATCCATCTATTATTAGTAATAGTCCTAAGGATGAATGTTAAAAAGGAAAAATGCAGCCAATTGATTGAAAAACAAGTAAAAAGACTTCCCATCCTTGTATTGCTATGTTTGAACTATGATCCCTTGAGGCTATTGTAAAGAAAGCATTAGTTGTTATTCTTCCTTCTACTTCTAAAATATAAAGATGACTTTATTGCTTTATTATAATGTAACTCAAATAGTAATATCAAGTTAATTTCTGCCTTGATTCATTTATTTTAGTTGGTGGCAACTATCATTTAAACTTTATAGTTGTAGCATGTGCATTTTTATTTTCCAAGTGTCAAATTGTGTCAAACAAAGTTTTGAAAAAGACAAAAAAGATTTGTATTCAAACCGTGCCTTTCGGTGTCTGGCCTCCGCTCAGAAACTCCGCTCAGAAACTGAGTGCCTATGAGCTACATAATACATAAGATATCATATAAACGCCATCTTGCGCCACTGGCTTCATATCACCTGTGCATCAAGTAAATAAATGACCAAATAAATGTGCATTAAAATGATTACCAAACCCATCTGCCTTTGTTTTGCCCAAAATCACAAATTTGCCAGGGCTTTACAATCTGTAGATATCCTCTGTCCCTGGACCGTCACGTCAGTGGCTGATAAAGAAAACACAATTTACTTTTCATAATCACGACAAAGAAAACACAGCAAGAGCGATCGCTGCGTTGAAAGAGAAATGTGTTCAGCTTGAGCACAGCGAGGCAGACTGCCAGCTCTTAGCACACACTCCATTCAATGTCCCTGGATGTCAATTGAGTCCATTTGTAGCTCTTTATATGGTCATATCCAGAAAATCAATCTGTATTTGAGTACGAGTATTCACACACCATTTAAATCATATTCACAATCGGAATGTAACAGCTCAAGTAAATCAAGGGTCAAGTACCATTCTGAGGTCCTTGGACTTACTTGAGCATTTCCATTTGATGCTACTTATATCATACTCAACTACACTTTTTTATTCCATGATATTTATCTGACATGTTGTTAATCATGCAGTTTTACATCAGCTTATATAATAGAGCGGATCGAGAAGAATCCAACTTTTTTAGGCTGTGACCTATAATAAAAAAAACAATGTGTAGTTGGGTCCTTTTGCATTTCAGTTAAGTTGTAAGCACTTTTCTTAAAGACTTATTTCCCTTCTAACTTCTCAGACTGTTTCATTTGAATGCTTCGTGGTCGGAAAAGGTCAAATTGCAGACAAAGAACTTTGTGTTCCAGCGTAAGTGTACCATTATCTGTTGTACTATTTCTAAACCAAATTCTCTCCAGGTATAAGGATTTGTATGGACATTACTGTTTAATTGAATTTAATTGTCATTTATTTAAATATTTGTTTTTATGTGTGATTGTGAAGGGACTTCATCTTACAGTTTATTTCATGGTGAAACTGTTCTGTAAACTGATAAAAAACTGAACTTTGTGATATTGTATGTGTCACAACTTTACTATTTTGGTTCACCCTCACCGAGAGTGTAATATTATATTTCCTTCAGGATTCGGTAAAGCTCAAAAACAGAACTAAAAGAGAGTGAATATTGGACTTACCATGACCAGATGGGCATAAGGACGACTCCAAATGAATGATAATGTTGCTTTTATTGTATAAATAAGCAACTGTTAACGAATAAGTTCACCATATTGACCTAAAAAGAGATGACATATCAGTGTTGTTTACAACCTCTGCCTCCAAGTGGCCAAAACAATCAATTATTGTGGGGTTTAATGTTGATCACAGTGTGATATGAGGTGTTGCAATAATACAAAACCTCCTTCTATTTCATGTGAGCTGCATTCCTCATGTCCACATATGTAGTGGATGACTAACATTTTTCATAGAGGATTTTAGAGTCCAGTTGCAAGTGGGCTGATCTTTCTTTGTATAAGATAGACCAACGTGTCTCTCTAATAGAAATAGCAAGTGAGTCCTTAATGGAGGACTAATCCCTACAAACCCCCATCTATTCCCTGGCAGTGCATTATTAATGGGCAGTGTGGAGCCTGGTGAATACAGGGGCCTCTCCCCACTAATGCGCTCATTCCTCATTGTTAGATGTCTGGTGCTGAGAACACAAACACATGCTGCCTTCTCACAGACTCATACCTACAGATGGACATGCAGGCACACAGAGGTGTGCTATGCATGCAGAATATATACATCATTACATGTTTAGTTGGCATTGGATGTAGAACTCAGAATCCTCTGCAGATCCTCTGATAAGGTCACAACGGCAAATTGAATGGAGGGTATTGAATCCCACACCCACGCTGTCAATCAGCATTTCCTAATTGGATCAACGATTACTAGTGGCAGCTGTATAAAACATCAAACGAGTTAATTAAATGAAATAATGAGAAAATAAACCTCAATGTTGCCAAGTGGGAATGCAAGCGAGCTGAAGAACGTGATTCCGCTGTGCTCTGAAATTATCTCTCTCCGGCTCGGGCTAATTGCTGGAGGATGTCCTCTTAACTGAGTGTGAAAAGCTGTGTCTAATTACGGCAACATTAATCAGGCATTAGCATGTTATCACAAGGTTAACTTATCAGGAGGGGCCCAGAAGCAGCTGGAGGTGCCATTTACCCATGCTGCACTGGGCCAACTGAGCCACAAGGGGTAGTGCGTGTTCTTCCTAGGAATCATTACTCAGCCCCCTTGAAGCCCAGAGCTGAAATCAAAGGCAACGATGTTGGATTGCACTGTGTGGGCATTGTGGTTCAGAGATTCCTCATCGTGGAATTGTAATGTCCAGAATCAATATCAGCTATTTCCTGCTCATTGTGGCGCAGACATGAACACATTTATCCTCGGGGGATTAAACATTTTAGGTCATAATTTGTTAACGTCCTACTTTGCACGGACATACCAAATGAGAGATTTTTACTATAAAGTGTCTGAGGAATTACATGGAATCAAAGAATCTGCTAAATCAATGTCAAGCAATTGTGTGCTTGGTGGAGCAGTTAAGTCTAAATCTAATGAAGACTGACTGGATGGAGGTTGCATCTTAGTTTACCCCACATTACAGATTAAACATGAACTATGAAATATAAACTATTTGCTACTGCTAAAACAAGAAGCATATATATTGAAATATGCACTCGTAAAAATGTACATTGTGTAGTTCCATCCTGTTTATGAAAATAAAACGTACTAGATGCATCAACACAGAGTTGTACTCGCAATCTTGAATCATCGCATGCCAAATGACCTGCATGTGCGTAGATTAAAGGTCATTTCTGGCAGCAGCTTGGTTCTGTGCCCTGACTTCATTACCAGCAGCTCCCGAGTAGTCTCATCAGGATTCCAGCAGGGCAGAGAAACCGTACCTCCAGCAGCTCTGCCAAAGGCGTTCATTTGTCAGAGAGGCATGGAGATCACAGGCCGACAAATCTCCCACGTCTCCCAGACTGTCAAGCCCTTTGCCTGCATATCAAAGACAAAAGAACAGAGGCGCGGAGCAGGAGAGCAGAGCAGCCATTCTATGTAGAGATGGTCCGCCGTTTAAACCTCCCCGAGCGTGCCCTTTGAAAACGCTTATTAGCCTGGATGAGAAAAATTACAAGCAAATAAAATTACATTCATTGTGATATTTGATTTCATAATAGACTCAGGATTATAATTACACCGTACTCACACTTTTCATTTAAAAACCATTCGCAGACAACAAAGAATCAGCGATGGGAATGAGCAGGTTGTGCATCGAGTGAGTGAGTGCACATTATCAGGCCTGTTTCACTAGAAGTAACAATAATGGGAGAAGAATGGAGGCACTAATAAGAACGTAATCAGGTGAGAGAGCGGGATTTAATGATATGGAACTCAGGGCTTTTCATCTGTCATTCTTTTGATGCGACATCAGCAGAGCATGTTGGGAAGAAAATGCCTTTTTTAATATTCCTCCCAGAAGCAGCAATATGGAAGCAGATTAGATTGTTTTAAAGTCCCACTTCTTACCAACCAGCACATGGGTTATATTACCCATCAGTACTCCGCTGCAACCTGTCTGACTGTCAGGGTTTCACCAAAAGCACAACGGTGTATTACAGAGGGAATGTGGACATATGCTGTCTGGCTTAAACCAACAAGCAGAAGGGAAGAGATAAGAGACATTCTTGGGCGGTGCAGAAACGAGGCATGAGAAGGGCCAGCTTGATAGCAGTACTTGTTGTTCTGATGTGTTAAATAGCTGGCCTTCAACACCACAATCAATCGCTGAGTGAGCCACTGTGTAGCCAAGGGTTGTGTGTGATAGCCAGATGGCTGAAGTCAATGGAGCTCTGCCTGGTCTCTTGTGTCACAAAGGAATGATCATGAATCTGGCCGGCAGAATAGACTGCAGGTTGAATGTTTTCCTAGGTTGGTAAATTCCAAAAGACGTTGTATCAGAAGATATCGCTGATTACGGCTCTGTGCTAATCAGCTGCAGAATAATAACAAGTCATCCTCAAAACATTCAACAACATAGTTAGCCTTGGGAGGCTATCAGGCACCTTTTTGTTTTGGCTTGCACAACTTGTTTGTCTGATGTGATATGTATTACTGTAGATCTCACTCATTACTGCGTGTAATGATGCCTACGACCTTTGTGGGTCCGCTACTCTTGCCATTTGACACAGGGAAGTGGGAGGCAGCCAAGATGCTAATGTGCTCATACAAGAACGTCTGTGGGACAAGACAAACATTTTGAACGTCCTCCAAGACCTCCAGAGGCCTGTGTTGACTAATCTGCAAACAATCCGCACTGCAAGCCCCATTGCAAGTGGAGGAACAAGCCCCTTAAGCTGTGACATTAACGAACACGGCGAGATAAGATGGGGTTTGCTATCTTGGTGCATGAAGCTCCTGCCTAGATTGGAGATAAGACCCCTTCAAAGCATGTTTGCTGCCAGACACATTTCCAAAGAGGCGAGGGAGGCAGTCAAAGCAGGGCCGCCTGGAATGCTGAGAAGCCCCGTCGAAGACTGTCTCATGAAGAATATGATCCCTGTGCCCTTTTGCACCTTATTCTAACCGCCTGTGGTATTTTTGTGAGAGAGGGTTATATAACTTGTTGATGAGATGAATGCAGACTAAAACCAGCCGCCATTTTGGGCATAGATTTGTGTACCTTCCTCTCTTGAAAGAAGCAATAAAGCATGTCAAGTGCACTGACTGCAGACGAAGTGTATCGCTAAGAGCATTATTTTGTTCATATATTGTTCACATACTCAGAGGAGGGGCATTTCCTTTAACAATGTGGTGCCACACTGACTGACATAACTATTAGGTTCCAGATTTACATTGTATGAACATGAAAGTCTGTATAACATTAACTTGCCTGCATGGCCATATGAATATTCAAGCCACATTTCCATTTTCAATTTCTGGGGTCTTCAGGTGTAATGTATGTTTACGCCCATAACAATTTAACATACAAACACATTATTTGGGTATTGTGAAATCTGAAACAATAACCTATTGTTTGTATTATTCCTTCACTTTCCACTCTCAGGTGGTCACAAGCAGGCTTCTCTTGTTCAAGAGCTGTTGCTGTTTTTTATTATGCATGTTGTGGTGGAATATGATCTGACTGCAGGGAATGTTAGCATCTTAAGTATTAGAGGCGTATCCAGTACATTTAGAATACATACTTCTTTTACTAAGAGCAACTGTATCTGTTAAGTACCACCAACCAAACCCTAGCCTAACCCTATTACCATCCAAAAACATAATTCATTTAGTCTGTAATTTATTAAATCAAACCAAACACAAATCACCTCATTACTCATCAAAGCTGAATACAAATGCTGTGCTGTTGCCGGTTCAGAGTACTGGTGGTCTTATTCCACCCTGAGCCCCAGCTCGAAGGCCACACTGACAGTTTAATATTTAAGCTATATGTTTTCAGTAGAGGTTTAGTATGACTTTATGTGGAAAGATAGGACGTTTTATATTTAAATATGTTATTAATTTATAGGCTGTAAAAACAACCATTTTGTCAATTTCACAATTTCATATTGGAAAGGAAATCCTCACACATGCATGCCAATAACTAGGTGTTGCGTCTCTGCCAGCGTCAAACTGAATAAATGCTTCTGAATATGCCCACACCACCAGAGGGGATGGACTAAATTGTAATTCTCATTCTGCGGCTTGGAAAAACTTCCGTCTTCCCGGATGCCAAGCGGCTCTGAGGCGATCCCAGTGATGAGCCAAGGAACGCTCTGCTAACTGAGCTCTGGAGAAATACGGTCACGGCAAGCTCCATATTCAAATAAACTTCACTCTTGGCCCTGTGCACACAAGCCATGTTGTCACCAGCTGGCATTACTTCTCACCGCCCCTTCAAATACTGAGCCACTTTTGATTAACGTCTCTACGGCTAATCATGTGCGTTGACTGTGCCAAATTGGACGAGCCACGTATGGCCTCCATTTGCCTTGACATCTCGTCTTTTTTTAAACTCATTTGAAGCATTTCAGAGCCTCCCTTTACACCACCCACCCCTCCCTTAAGTCTTCTCTTGTCTAGTGCCCATACATAGAAGAGAGAGGGTTGTGTGGCGGCACTGTGCCATCCCGTGGGTCCCTGAATGAGAAGACTATCTCTGCCAGATACACCCAGCTGCATAAATGTTATTCATTTTTTATGGTTTGTGTACATAATATGGACGGTGTGGGAGATTGTGAGGTTCCACTAAGGGCTGGAAAAATCCTCAAATTTGAATCAAAGTGAAAAATTTATTTTGGCTGGCGGTGACTGTTCTGGACCTCATTCTTTTCCATCTCTTAATTCTCTTCCACTCCTCCCTGCTTCACGTACTCTCTGTGTGTGTGGTTTACAGTATCTGCTTCCTCCAAGACTGCATTGGCTTCTCTCCTTGTACAGCCATATTGGTGGTAGTGTCGTGAGACAGCCGGAATATTTGTCATAGGACCAGAGGTGCAAAGACATTAGACAGCACTTTGTCACCAGGCTCTGGAATTCACACCATTTGGTTGTTTCCAGGTCAGCTCCTTAACCGCTGACTGGCCTGGTTTCTGTCAGCTGCCGCTCTGTTGACATTGAGGGCTAAAAAAAGATGGCAACATGGAAGGATGTATGCTACTCGCCTTTTTAGGTGGTCAAAACAACATGCAGTCTACAAAGAGCACTGCGACAGGGATCCACAGCCAAAGCCCTTGACTCAGTGCTCTCTCCCCCAGTTCACAGTTCAGATTTAGTTTAGTGGTTTAGAATGGCTCTTGTCAGGGTTTTATAACCCCTGCAGAGAGATGGGCTTGAACTCTGAGCAGAGCCACTGTCTCCCAAATCACCAGGCCCAGCGGAGGCCCGAGCAATCCAAATGCGATCGTGGCAGGGGCCTCCCGTCTCATTACCAATCTCCATTTCAAAACAGCCTTCAAATGGGAACTAATGCATTAGCTCTCGCTGGGGGAAAAGTCTAGGGAGCCACTACATCGCAGCTCAAAAACGCTTTCATAGATGTTTTATCAGTGGGGCAAGAGTGAGCAAGAGAGAAAAGAAGCTTGGGCTGAACCATTCATTTGTTGCCCATCTTATTAGCTTGGCACTGTGTTATTAGCTGTCATTGTGCTCTAGAAAAGCCCCTTAGGCCTGTTCCACTGTTCGCTGAATCTGGGGTGAGCTCTGTGCCAAGCACTTTTTGGAGGTATTTGAGACCATGAAAATTCAATCCTAAACCCTCAGCATTGAGGTTTTTCACAGATAAATGAAGAGGATTAGTGGAACAATAAAACAATGTTTTACCTCAGATACCACCGCATCCTATTAATTGGGATTATAGTGGAAAAATGTGTTAAAAAAAACTCCGTCTTGTATCACAGTCGACATGCTGTTACACGAAGCCCTGCCATAGTAACAATGTTCCATCAAACAGGAAATGTGTTCCAAATTATAAATACATGTGTTCCAAATAAGCAAAAATAGAAAATCATAAACAATCTGCAAGAAAAGAAAGAAAAAAATGAATAGCTTTGGAAAAGAGCTGACACTGGCAGAAGCTGTAATAACCTACCTTGGGTTGGTTATGCTAGGCAATGTGTCAATTGATTCCCATCTGATGATGGACTGTGTGTTGAAATAAATTGACCTTGCCAGACGATGAGTGAAATTGATGGAGCTTTTCATCTCCGGGGGCCGTTCCACACTCAGGCGTAAAATGGATCGAGCGTAGGACAGAGTGATCGAGTCGGGGGAAAATGTAAGGTGTGTTTTTCTTCGTCCAAAGCTTGCTTGGTAAATAATAGTTACAGAAAAAATCACTATGCTGTAACAAGTACAGGGGTTAAGTACCTGTTGTTGACTAGATGATTAGGACTAAAAGCACATAGTGCCAAAGTGAAGCTGGCCACTGACAGATGCTACCCGTCAGAGGAATATGTGGCCCAATTACCAGGAGCCTAAATTGAAAGTGATAGTGATTTAAGTCTTCCCAATACCCAGCCTCATCCTGGCAAACAGTCTTTTCAAGGAGCCCTTTATAAAAAAGAAAAAAAATCTGCCGGAGTGTGTGAGACACAGGAGCTCCATTGATTTTCAATAACATCCCCTAATGACCTGGCCACGGTTTGATCCACGCTGTCATTATGGGCTGATACCAGGGGACAGGATTGGTGTGTCTCACAGCACACAGCAGCGAGATGAGTAGTCGAGGCATTATCACGATGAATTGTCCGTCTCTGGGCAGGCGGCAAGCACAGCCAGGGTCTTGTCAATAACAGGACGGGGCGCCTCATGGCTCCCCACGCGGCCCACTCCAGAGCGCCTTCCGGCCTTATTAGAAAAGCAGATGAGTAGTGTGCATGAGGAGAGGGTGGTGCAGGAAGAGAGAGAGGACCCACTCCTCCACCATCCAATAGCCTGCCTCCCAGGCGTTGCTCCTCTTAATGAGTCCAGACCGCACGTCAATATGCGGCTGGGCTGCCAGTCAATACCGGTTACCTGCAACACAAACACTCAAAACCTGCTTTTATACAAAATCAATGTCCTATTAGTCCCTCCCTGTATTGCCTCGGCCCAATCTCATCGATCCCCTCTGAAGAGCTCTGCAGCCCATGTATGACAGATTATGGTCAAATGATTTCATGGCACAGGCTACTCTGTCCGCCAAGTCTGTTGCCTTTACGATGACAAATTGATGGCTTGATATCAGATGAGAAAATACTCTAAATGCTGAAAACTGAGGCACAAGCATTATTGGCAAAACTATCAACCTAACATCAACATTGCACTGCGTAAGTTTGGTTTACAGACACATCCAGTACTCGCAGTCAGCACTGACGATGAGTGCCATGATGAAAAGACAAGCAACACATGTATGACATTAGGTCCAAACTTTATTCCGTACATTTTAAACCAAGAATGTTCATTTTCATTTTTTTGCACGCCTAAAACTCTACTTGTTTTGTATACAAGAGTCTAAGAAAAACAACTGCACAACACCACAAGGTTGACAGAGAAAGTCCTTTTGCCACCCACTAAAAAGTGTCCTTCTTGTCTGTCTGGGGCTGGTCCAGTTTTTGACTTGGAAGTCTTTCAATAATTCCATCATTATTTATAAACAAGTGTTAATCCAAGTATCTTTCAGTATCACCAGTATTGTCTGCTCCCTCCGGGTGATTTCTTCATTAGGGTGCTGTGTGCTGCTTTGCATAGATTGCAGATGATCCTTCTCGGCCCCCCTACAACACCCTCTCGTCATACTTCTCATCCATTGGCCAGGCATGTCTGTTGCCATGATATTCAAAAGGGAAGCGATCCCCAAGTTTCATTTCATTTCATTTTTCTAGAAATGGTTAAAAAGACTAATAAATTTACACTGTCATTTTGCAGCAAAAGAATATCAACAAGTTATTTACATGAGTTTTCTTTACAGAGACTGAATAAAGACCTCATAATATATATTTATCTGCATATCTCAAAGGCAAAACAAATGAACAAAACAAATCGGTAATGTAACATTGTACATTGTCATCATTGAGGATATCCTGGTACCATGAGGTTAAATTACTGAAGGTTGAAACCAAATCCAGTCTTTACAGTGGGTCATAATGGATATGTCTCACAATCAACTGGGATAAATATTGTAAAAGGCATGACTAATGCACAAAATACATAAAATTCATAGAAATGATATATATATATATACATGGAACAAGGATAGGAAATGTACAAACTCATTTCAGGACCTTTCTTTTTGAACAGAGCTGAAAAAAAGGTATTTGATTAATATATTAATAATTATCAAATATTTAAGTCGGATATAAACATACACATTTATGTTCTCTCGACCGACATTTTTCAACTTCCAGACCACGAAAAATAAAGTCATGGCATGTGCTTAATCAGCCTTACACACCTTTACTTTGTACAATCATACCCTTTCCCTAAGGAAGTTGTGCTCCTATCTGGTTCAGAGCAGTGCATTTTGTTCACGAGAAGATTTCGGATTAGGAGAGTGGGGCTTGTGTGGAGTGCGTCGAGAAAGACTTTGTGCACTCTTCTAAGAAGCTACCGAGCCTCGACCTCTTTGGGGTTGCGAGATGGGGAGTAGTCCCGTGGTTCTTGGGTGGTGAGGGGGGTAGTCCTCCTGGGTGAGGCGGGCCTGCCACCGCCAGCTGGTACAAGGGGCGGGGGCGCACTGAGTGCAGCAGTCGGTGGTGTTCTGTTCAGAGGGCCGTTGTGTCCCGTGGAGGGGCTGAGTCTCGGGTAGTGCATGCCACCTAGGTGGGGCATAAAGGGGGGCATGTGGGGTAGATGGCCCTCCATGGGGGACTGGTGCAACTGATGGAGGCGTGCTCTGTCCAGCTCCTCCCTCAGGTGGATGCGCTCTCGCTCCTCCGCCTGCTGCCTCATCCTCTCGTGTTCCCTGCGCACCTCTAACAGGTGCTCGTGGTGAGAGTAGTCGTGCGCCTCCCTTTCGCGGTAGGCTCGCTCCTGATCGTACACACTGGGGAAGCGATGTCCTTGCTCGGCCCGGAGCTGGAAGTCCATGCGCCGCTGCAGGTCCAGGCTGCGGTAGGCCTCTCTGAGGGGGTCCCAAGGGAAGGCCTGGTGGGGCAGGCGCTCTCTTCCTGCCAGAGGGCTCACGCCCATGAAGGGAGCCATGCGCGCCCGGTCCAGCACATTGAGGCTTCCCATCTGGGGCATGGCACTCATTGAAAGGGGCAGAGAGTGTCCCATGGGGACGCCATGCAGAACAGGTGCTGGAATGTCACTGCCCCGTGGCGAGGAAAGAGGGTGCTGGTGGGACAAAGGTGGGTGGTGGTGGTGTGGGTTTACAGGCTGGCTGATTTGAGCAGGGAGAGATTGGGCTGGTGGTTGGGGGGCCGGCTCCGAACTTATAAGCATGACCTCCTGCTCCTCCTTCCTCTCCTCCTTCCTCTCCTCCTTCCTCTCCTCCTTAATCTTCATGTCATTTTTCACCTTTTGGAGGAGCTCTGCAGGTGGGGGCTCTTTCCTCTCGCTGTCCTTGAGTGTAGGCGGGGGCCCACCAGCCATTTTCATGCCCTGCTCATTGATCACTGCCTTGGAGTATGGGGAAGGAGACCGTTGAGCGGGTTTGATGGAGTCTTCTGAGGATCTCCTCTCTAGAATCTCCTTGCCAGGCGACCGGCTCTCCTTCACCTTCACATCACCCAACGTGGAAGATTCTCTGTGGCGCTCCAGTAGCTCCTTCTCCGACTCACGGACCCGATCTACACTGCCACTGTGATGTCGCCCCGAGTCACACGAGTTCTGGCTGTTTGAGCGGATCAGGCTGCTCATCTGGTAGCTGACTGGCGCGGAGGCCGGAGATGAACGGTTGGAGTGACGATTGCGATCCACAGAATCCCTGCAATGACACAATGAAACAGTTTAGTCAGTGCCAGTTAAAACTAGCATCATGGAGCTGGTTTGTATTTAGGGATACCGGTTACCAAGCTCCTCTGATAATATTTACTGCCTTTACATTTGAGTAACTCCTACATTTAGCTAGAGTATCATTCACTGAGATCCTTCTAATTGTTTTTTGACATAACTTTTCTCAGAGCTGCTTGTTGTCTGTTTGAGTGTCTGTTTCCTTGTTGGATAGACCTAATGGACTGGAGACACTTGTCCTTTTGTCTTTCTATCTCCAGAGCAGATTTGTTTGATTAGAGCGTTTTTCTTTTCGTCCAAACATAATTTAATCATCTCATATATATGCTAAAATGAGCTGGAACAGGGATATTTTTTGAAGCCACATCTTTAGAGTTGTGATCGTGTATTTGAGTGCTTATGAGGATAGTTTTGTTAAGCGTATAAAAACATTCACAATTCATGTCCTTCACATTTGTTGTGTAAGATCATAATATGTGTTCCCTTTCTGGAGGAATCACTTAAAGCAATACAGTGAAGGGAGGTCCAAGGTTAAATGTTCAATTGTCAGTAAACATGTATAGTCATCAAATGATTGCATTATTTTATTTGAGTTATATCTAATAATCTCCAAAAATACATAAAAACTAAAAAAAAGAGCAAAAGTTGCATCTGCCTCAAACTCACCTGTCTTTATCCTTCTCCTCCTTCCCGGTGGACGAGTCTCTTTTCTCTTTTTCTCTTTCTCTTTCTCGTTCTCTCTCATGTATGTTGGCTGAGCTGCTTCGCTCAGCGTCTCCGGTTTTGGGCCACTGTGGCGGGGTGGGGAAAGATGGCGGGGTGCGTCGAAGTCTGTTCCAGGTGTCGTGGTGGGGGCTGCCAAACGTGGGCAGTCCTCCTGGCCCCTCCTTGGTGCCAAACATGCTGTTGGACCCTGGAGAGAAGGGGGGCACAGATGTGGGAGCCACTGTAAGTTAATTGGGCACAAAACCTTCTTGAGGACACATGAGATGAGAAAGACTTGACAACAAAAGCTGCTTTTGTCTTTGTCTCTGGAGGTTCTCTCAATGAAGCTGTTTGAAAAAGGTAGAGGTTAATGGCTTCCCCCACCAAAGAAAAAAAATTATCATTTTCTTTTGGGCTAAAGAGCTTTTCACCCCTTCTTTTTGCACTGGATGAACAGGGGAGACTCACTTGCCCTCTGGAGTTGAGGGCTGTGAAAATCCAAGGGAGACCTTAGCATTCCACAGCATGTCTATTCCAATCACATCCATTTTCACAACAGGGTGACCGATTTGGCACACAAAATTAGCAGAGAGAAAGAAAGAAAGGCAGAGAGAGAATGGTGCAGAGGGGATAGAGAAAGCCCTCCATGGTGGTGCAGAAGGGGCGTGTCAAATAATTAATAGATGAACTGCCACCAAACAGCGGACCTGAGAGTATCTGTTGGCAGCAGCACAGCCAGATTAAAGCCAGACTGTTGGGGACATGGCTGGTGGATGAAGTGGAGGCGGGGAGGAGGTTTGCTGTGGTGTGTTGTGTTGCCTTGTTGGGCCTCCCTGAGCGAGAGCTGTTTTGACACAGAAACTAGAGCTAAGTGTCTTGATTTTCTTTCCTCCCCTCCTGACTCTCCCTGTGGTCTAACGCTGTCCTGCTCTGTTCTGTTACTGGCCGCGATGGCCAGATTGAAAGGGGGAGCGGTGGAGGAGAGGGGGCCAGCGCTTACCAAGCGAAGGGTTGCCTAATCCTCCGAAGGCACAGCTTGAAAGGTTGCCGAGGCCGCCATAGGAACTGGAGCGACTGAAAGGATCTGTAAAATGCCAAACAGGGATTAGCAAAAGGAGGGGGGGCGGGGGTTGGCTGGTGGTGCTCACCCCCAACACCAACCCGTTCCACTCAGCTTTTCTCTTACAAGCGAGCTCTGTTTTTTTAGCGCTGCCACCCTAGCTCTCTGCCTGGTGCTCCTGCAGTGGCCAGGTTGCCTTGATGCTGGAGTCACTGCCTCTAACTGGAGTGGGGTGTCCCTGACCTTGCTGGGGTGCTATTAGAGGAACATGCTGGATGGTGAAATTAATTGTTGGAGCTGAGCTGAAAATAGACAATAGTGCTAGGACAGGGGAATTAGAAGCTGTACAAATTAGGTTTGACAGAGCACAATGATTTAAATGGAGAATCGGTGTCTGATGGGCTCCACTGACGCAGACTAGAGCCTCCAAATGTAAAGGAATAAGACAAACATGTACCCTGAGAAAGGAACAACATTCATCAACTGATAATTTGCAGTCACATTTTAATTCACCAAAAATCCATCAGGAAATCCAGGACTCATCAACAGATTAGGGTTTTAAGGATTTCCGCTCTGGGACTTGTTAATATATTAGAAAAGACAACAATGAAGAAACCTCCTCGGCCTCACGCATGAATTTCCCTGTCAGGAAAATTGTTGTTCGCTAAATCTTCCTCCTCAGTGCTCCATGTATTTATAAGCACAACATGGATCGACTTGAGGGCTTATTCCATGAAATCCACTTGTCACTGAACCACAACCGTGTCTTAGATACAATTGTGGAAAATAAATTCATGCAAAAAAAAGAAAAGAATGCACAAATAAATCCAGAATCATTAACTACCTTCCATTACTTGAATTACTTATCAAGTATATAGAACATGGTGTAAATGTTGTTGCACTGCATATAGTTTGTACCAGTGAGACTGAATACTAGGCTAGCAACCTCTTTTTAATGACCCAGAGCAGAGTTCTTTAAGACTGTTATGAATCATACTGTCTAATTATATGATGGCTTCACTCTCCATTACCATGAACCTCGAGTTGGCTCAAGAACTGCCGCAACTGACTTCAGTGGCCAACTGGACACCATATTAACCCTAAAATGAACCCAAGATCAACACAAGAAATATCTAGGCTGCGAATGACACCCTGGTGGCTTGTAATGTGTTTTAAACATGAGTGAAAAGAGAGAGAGAGAGAGTGAATGAGTGAGGGAGAGACGGAGAGAAAGAGGATGTCAGTGTATTAAAAAGATTTGAACATGGGGTTACTTACACTTACCTGCCAAATGGCTAGGAGGCAGGAAGCCGCTAGGGTGGGGGACGTGGCCATATGGAGAGGGAGCGGGGTGACCAGAGCCTATCAGAGCCGAGAGGATATAACGCTGTCATTGTTATCCAATCAGACAATTATACATTTAAACTAGCCATGCAGAGGAAAACCAAAATGATTATCCTTCAAAAACAATCACAATTCTGACCCCTATCTAGCCAGGACTATATATGTAAATGTGAGTTCATAATAAAATCTTTGTTATATTCACAAACCTGTTGAATATACATCTAATGTAGAGGAATTCGAAGGTGGCTGAGTAATGCCGTTGAGCAAATTAGCCATTGACATTTTACTTTTATTGCAGCTGTTGTGTGTCAGCGTGTGAGTCTATGGCTGCTTATTGAGATCAGTTTCTGACTGTTCAACAAGCTGGCCTCTTTCACAAAACATGGTTACCATCAGCCATATTCTATGAATTGTTAATGAAAGAACCAATTACCACAGTGCCTCTGACACATCGCTGCATAATTACCAGTCAAAGGCCATTCGCCTCTCTGTTGCCCTCTAACGCAGGAAAAATCAGTCAATTACCTCACCGAGAGTCATCCATATTCATGGGCATATCTGACTCCCTTTACTGGCAAAACATTGGC
This sequence comes from Pseudoliparis swirei, assembly GCF_029220125.1. Lineage (NCBI taxonomy): Eukaryota > Metazoa > Chordata > Actinopteri > Perciformes > Liparidae > Pseudoliparis > Pseudoliparis swirei. Next base: position 8,628,403 of record NC_079394.1, read on the forward strand.
AACAAAGGCCCTGTAATTAAGTGAACATAACATGAGAGGAGCAAAATAAACGATGCCTTTTTTATTACAGCGGTGAAGGAAACATTTCGAAATGCGGCTATAAATGCTCATTTGCATAAAGACACAATTGTTGCTGGAAGGCTTTGACCATGCGGGATAATTTCAGTGTTTTGAATAATTTGTGTTGTAAGATGCAGTTCATCACCCTGCATTGGGTACTGGGAGACCCGACTGACCTGTGGGAGAGAAGAGGGGTCGTGCTAGGTCATGAGTGTACGGAAACCCTGGGAAGACTCCTGGAGCTTGGGGTCGACTGAACAGGTCCAGCTTCCCATTCATGTCTAGTTTGTGAGGATCCAGCTGCATTTGCTATAATCGAGAGAGGCAGAGAAAAGGAGACAGAGAAAAAGTAAAATTAGGTTGGTAGACTACAGTACCATACATTTCATACAGCGAGGGATTTATCCTCGGCTACACTGGGTGAGAGATCAGAGGAAGACAGATATATCAACAATGGCTCCATGTCTCCAATTCTGGCCAACTGTGTTATAACAAATATATGTAAGCTGATTAGGGACACTAAATCTTTGGTAACGGGGGTTCAAAGCCCGAGAAGGACACCACTGGGCATGAGGCATTAGCAGAGGATCTCCATGGCAAGGCCACACCACCCTCTGTCAGCGAGAGAAGTATTTCCACACAAGCATTTTCTGTGTTCAAATTGTCAACACAACTATTACTTTGACTACTAATTCTGTCACTGAGTGCTTTAAACGTGGCAGTTCATGATCTTTCTCTTAAGGTGGAGTGAGCCATGTGCAGAGCCTTTACGTCTGCTTTGAAAGTGTAACCTTTTAACTTAATATCTGACAATATGTGATGAAGACTAGGAGAACAAATAACAAGAGGATACACCATTTCTGTATTGGTATTAGCTTTTACAGGATTCTGTTCCTTTAAAAAAAAAAAAAAACCTGCCTTTTCCACCCAGATGGTTGTTCTGAATCCAATAATACGATTATAGATTATTTTACAGGTAAAGATCCAACTATGACATGATCAGCCCTATTTATTCCATTACCAATATACTGCATCTGGTTTTACATGACAGCAAGATTCCTGAAAAACATCATTATCCATCTCACGCACCTTCATTTTCTGCTGGTGGTGGTAGATCTGCCATGCGATCTGGACATGCACTGCGCACCACTTGCCAGGTTTCTAAAATTTTTGAGAGAAACTGAGGTTAGCCTGCTGGCTTTGCTAGAGGGAGCTAAAAATGGATTCTGGCATTGAGATTTTCTGGCCAAACTACAAAGTGGGAACTCCTCAGAATGTTCAACCAGGCAACGGATTAAGAAAATCTAACCCTGACTTTAGCTCAATAGAGACCTCAAAGCTATCATTAAATTCAGCCAATACCCTGATTTATCTTGATCAGGAGTTGCTGAATAATTTGCAGTTTTAGACTTTGTGGCCTGGCCAGAGAGATGAAACATTTTACAAAACATGGACAGGGCGACCACTCACCCTAACAGATGTCCTGAATGGATCTGTTATCTGTATGGACAAACGGACAATCAATATCATCAACAACAAAGATAAATAGCTCAAATGTGCAGTTCTGCTGGCTGACAAATCGCAGTGCACAGACCCTGGATTTACACTGGGACTGGGGACTGTTCATTCCCTCTTTCAAGCACCGTGTATGAATGCATTCACATTTCTCTGAGACACATCCTGTATGTACGGCACGTCTGGCTTTTACCAAAAGACACAGAGGAAGAGCAGACTGGTTTGGGATGCTATCGGCCTGATGCTTACCCGGGGATCCTTCTGTAGGAGTGTGTGAGGTACTCCAGGACGTCCCCCAACGTCAATGGAATTAGATGACTACAGAGAGAGAGACAAAAGGAAAGAGATAAATGGTGATCAACCAGATCGAGGATAGTTGAAACATTTATAGATCAGAGAAAACTGAATGTCTTACTTACTGTATTATACGGCATACACAACACTTAAGCCTCATAAAATGATGCTCAATATTGTTATATGAGGTCATATTAGGTTTATGATGAGCATCTTTAACATAAAAAGGCATGCATTTATTTTATATTAATTTGATATGTTGCATAATACATATCGGTAACTATTTCAATCACGTGTTTCACGCCCACTATCTCAATGTCCTCTCTTACAACTCAGATATAGTACAATTCAATGTTGATGTCCGGGGCATGGAAACATGAGACGCTCGGTTTTAAAACCCCTGGAGGATCCGCTAGTTAGCGATAATAGCATCACTCTTACTTTATATCCTCCTTCAGCAGCACTTTATCTCACTAATCCTCACTGACTGCTACTGTATGGCTGACGCCACTAGATAAAAATGTGATGAAGCTCCAGCCGTGCCAGAGTAACACATATCTGATCTCTCCTCTCTAAGTGCCGAGATCAGCTTCATTAATCCATCCCTACATTAGGGATAGGGAGATCCTGCAGGGTGACCGGGGTCCCCAGACCCCACAAACAAACACACATCCCAAGACCCCCCCACAAACTCCTCTCCAAGAATACTTAGCAGGGGCTTTGGACTGTTCCTTGAACCATCTGGAGGGGCCTTCAACAAAAGACCCCCCCCCCCCCCCCATGAAAGAGCCCCCTGGGAATAGGGCTAGTGGATTTAGGCCAGCTTGGATTGGTGGTTTACACCGGGTCACAGCCGCTGGGCATCTGCCAGACAGGCTCCCACCCTCCTACTTATCCCCGTCCCTCGCATCCCCACCGCCCCCGAATCTTCTCTCCTTTGCTCTCCTAAATAGACACACATCATTTCTTTCTCATCTTTGGCACGGCCTGCCACGGCTCGCACAGTTCTGACTCTGGATCAGGTCCAGTCAAGCCTGAGTATTATATGGACTTTAATAGGATGGGGGGAGGATTAGTAAAATCCTGTTTTAACTCTTCAGTGTACAAAGCTCTTCTGCTTTTCTCACCAACGACAGACAGTCTAGTTTTCTTTACTTGTTATTGCTTCAATGTATTTCAGGATATCTAATTTATGACGTATGCAAATCATATGGAGTTATCATTCCAACCAAAAACCGCACAATGTTTCTGTTTACTAAATTAGTTGCTTTCGTGATGTTGAACAAAGTACTCTTTACATACACTAGAGAATAGCAAAAACATTTTTTAACACAAAATCTCACTTTAAATGTGCATGTTTTTTTATGAAGACTAAAAAAGTAAAGGCATGTCAAAACAGAATGACTAACATTTAAAAGTATTGTTTCAATTGTACACAAGCTTGTGTGATTTCTTTTGAGTGCATGCTTCCTTAAATTCTCTGTATGTTTGCCGATCGTGGGCTGACCTTGGGCTGGAAGGCTCCTTGCAGCGAGCTGAAGGGTCCCGAGTGTGGGAGTAGCGGGGGCATGCCTGGCATGGTGGGGGGGTAGGAGGGGAAGAACTGGGGAAAAAAGAGGAGGATGGGAGATACAAAAAGAAACAAAGCAAAATCATACAGGTGCTCACAAAAGGCCACAATCAATGCTCTCACGGCGCAATTCAAATATGTCAAATATTGAATTTTCCAAATGCAAGTAACACATTTAATTTCAAATGACAATACCAAACTCACGTTTGAATGTCTGATAAAGGGATTGTCCATTTTGGGGGCGTATTTGTCGAACTGAAATGAATAGGAGAAAAATAATTAGGACACACTATGATATATTTGATCAAAATCCATCATGTAAAAGCCTTCTTAAAAATAAATATTTTTACATCCAAAAAACAAAACACATGATCAACATCCGTAACTGGTAATAAGCAGGGTCTTGGTCCAGAATAATAAGCCCTAGAGTAAAGCAGCTGGCTTGCACTGGTCATGGTCACTGGTCACTTAAATGGCATGGTCAGATAGGCAGTTATATTACTGACAATACAACCACTCGAGCACACTGCCAAGATGAAGGCAGCCGGCATGAATTTGCAATTGAGCATACAGAGGTTGGGCCTGGAGGCCCAGCTTGGCGAATCAGACCATTTTAAAAGCAGACCAGTAGTTTCTATTCACTGGAACATTTGTAAAAATGTGAATCAAATTGCCGTTGACTGCTATGGAACCAGCCGATGGTCTATATGGGAGGGGAGTGTGTCGAGACACACAGCTTGTTTTGGGTATTAGAAAACTAGAAACTTTTTACAATAGTTTATAGTTTACACCAATTCTCTGTACATCAAATCGTGGAAAGAATATACGTGTGTTTGCAATGGGAGATAATTCAGGACAGATCAGCTTGAAACTGATACAGCCTCGAGACGCTGAATTAATTAGAGGAATCCTTTTCAGCGGCCGAATAATCTCAATTGGAATTTGCCCTATAAAAACTAGGTTGTTTTATGAATAAAAGATTCCGATCATGTCCTAAACACATGGGAATCTAGTCGGTAAGATGAGAAGCAATAGAGGGAAGGAGGGAGGGAGAGCACGGAGAATATTGCCCAATGTATGAATGGGGACTTTATATGTCCGTTCACAAGCCAATACTGGCTCTCTATTCCGAAACAGGATAATTACAACCGAGAGTAACTTATTCCTATTCCGCAAATACACAAACCATTTGCAGGTACTTTTTGCGAGTGTTTTCATAAAGCTCTCTTGGCAGGCATATGTTTTGGGTTTACATAAAACAGGAAAATGAGTGGGTATGAATCAATGTTTCTGTGTGTGCGTGTGGAGAAAGGGGCCCGCTGGTGAAGCAGGGCCATTCACATCGGCACACAAAATGGCTGCAGTGGCGGCCCTGTTTGTGGGCGATAATGGGCCCGAATCAAAGACAGGCAGCCTACTGAGAGGAAACGCCGAGCCAGCTTCCGAGCTCATTAAACAGCTCAGTTCAGAAAGCGCGGCCTGTTTAATGTCGGACACTGTCAGAGGGATTTTGGCCGTTTTACGATCTCGTAAAAAAAACTTGCACTTGTAATTTATGTTGCCTGTCACAGTTTTATAGTAAACAGCTTTGGCTAATTAAAGTTTAATATTTCATCTTATAACAATTAAGGATATTGCTTGTCCAAAGACATGGCAGGAGAAGGGTAGGAAAGACACTCAGTGCAGCCTTTTGGCAAGCCAGCTGTTTAACAATAAACAAAAATAGAGGCTTCATAATTTCATTAATTACAGCCATTAGCCAAGCACTGTTACATAGCTGAAATGACATGGAGCGTCTAGAGAGCAGGAGAAAAGAGAGATAGTGTGAGATAGCGAGAGAGAGCGAGAGAGCGAGAGACGCACAACTGGGCCACACTTGGTTTGCCTTTTCATGGCAATACAGTAAAAAAAAAAAACACAACACCATCATTACAACAGCCAATCTACTCAAACAGCAGAGAGAAGGAAAATAGCATTATTACTGAGGAGAGGAATGGAGGGGAAAAGGCAAGAGTTAAGTAACAACACAGTTTCAATTAAAAGGAAAAAACAGCAGGAGACATTAATGGCATAATGTCTGAAATTCATCGTTCCAACACAATAAGAGATGGGGGATGGGAGGTATGTACATCATGTGCTACATAATACCAGCATTAATGAGATGAGAAAAATAGGCCTTTTCATCTCGAAATAGAGGACTGTGTAATGTATATCATTCATATTAAGTAAGGAATGAACAGCAGACCAGATAAGGTGCATGTGTGTTGGCTGAATAACGGTCTAAACGGTCTCTATACTTATCTGAGACTGTGCCATAAATACTAGAGCTTTGATTTCTAATGAACAGGATGGGGGTAATCTTGCAGAGGGGCCTTAATGGGACCACAGGCTCTTAATCAGGGGTCATGACATGATGGATTAGATCTATTAGACTAATGCCAAAAAGCTACAAATGGAGGTCCGTCTGAATCGACTGTCAGAGACTGCTGTGCATTTAAAATGATGGATGAATAGTCATAACCTTTTTCCCCCTGTACTAATCTGAGAGCTGCCATTATTTGACCCCCCTCCCCTTCCTCCCAGACTTGATGGCAGTCAAAGCATGGAAGCAATTACAAACATTATCAAAATAGTTCTGCAATGATGTCATCTCCCTTTCATCCACAATGAGGTCATTTGATCAACTGCAAAGCCTTTGAATTTTTGTACGTCGCGCACACACACACACACACACACACACACACACACACACACACACACACACACACACACACACACACACACACACACACACACACACACACACACACACACACACACACACACACACACACACACACACACACACACACACACACACACACACACACACACACACACACACACACACACACAATACGTGGCAAGAAACTTTCACACAAGTATAAAATTCTGCAGGAATGCATTCACACAAACACACAGATCTGTTTGACTGCGCCTGTTCTGCTCCTTGTGGGAGTAGGCAAATAAAAACATTCAAAACAATTTAAAACACATCCATATGCAAACTTTGAAAAGCCTGCCTTCAGGCATTACCCCTTTTTGATCCTTGGCAAACACTGAACTGCAAAATCTATGTCAACGTTTAAATGAGGTGACTCATTTAAATACAATTTTGTAACAGTGGTTTGGCAGACAGGCCATGAGTCAGAACATAGCCACTATGAAAAGTGATGTACTCTGTGAATGTTTCTAATTCCATTATGGATAAAGTAGTTGCAAAGCATTACATATATAATACTTATGTGCCAACCTGAGCAGCAACTAACCCGCATGTAGTCGAGCCAGAAGATGTGCTAGTGTGTATGTTAAGGAAAGTGGAAGCCGGTGGGCTACATCTGCCCAACAGTTGTCCTGTTTGAAGTCGAACAGATGTGATGCTCCCAGCTTCTTATCGGCCCCGAGTCAAAATCAAAAAAGGAACATTCAAACTGAATCAGTGTTAATTTTAATTTTACGGGAGGGGTTTCTACAGCTACGGGATGTATTTGGAGAAAAAAAGGGAAGGATTGATTGAAAAGGAGATTGGTAGGGGTGACAATTGGGGTTGGCAGTAACGGGAGCTTTTCTTTTTCTGTTTCTGTTTTACTTATCCTCACATTTCTGGCTTGGGTACGCACCATGGGGGGTGCGGTGGGCGGGGTGAGGATGGCGGCCGGGGGCAGACTGGCGGGAAAGGGCGTAAAGGTGTGCTGGTGGGTGTGTTGGTGCTGGTGCATGTGCTGGTGTTGGTGAAACTCGGCCCTCCGGAGCGAAACGGGGGCCAGTGGTGAGGCGGACGGCCCCCGGCCCCGCTCTGAACTCTGAACCAGGAAGCGGTTGTTCAGCTCCTGCCTCAGGAGGCCATGCTCTGTAAGAAAGGAGAGCGAGGAAAACCCAAAAAAATAAAATAATAAGGGTGGGGGTGGGGGTGGGAAGGGGGGTGGGGATAAGAAGAAAAAAAAGGCACGGGCGCCCAGTCAGTCTTCACAACAAGAGGAGAAGAGAAAAGAAAATAGTCACCTGGCATTCTCTGTTTCTCCAGCTCATGCTGTGAGGGTTTTCTACGTGGGGACTCATTGGTGGTGGTAAGAGAGTTGCCTGTGACAATGTGCCAATCAGAATCCCCGAATGAGGCTGGCAATACATGATTGGTTGGTTGAATGATATCAACAGGCTGGTATCTAAAGACAAGAGAGAACCAAGAGTCATCCCAGCAGAAAACACACACACACACACCTTTGCCCACTTAATGCACAGCTGGTGTATTTATCTTATATTTTGGAGATAACCATCATCGCTGGATACATTTGTTTCTTTCTATTGCAGCATGAACAAGCATGTTTGGAGAAGTTGTCGATATTATCAAATGTGTTACGAATCACATGCTGTAGGCAAGGGAAAACATCGCTGCTGTTGTTGAGGTTGCAATAGATTACTGGCTGAGTGAAAAAAAATGTCCACACGTGACAGTTAATGTGCTGCATTCTGTATTTTGAAGATGTCTCCAGCTGTGATGACTGCCTTGTTGCTAGCTGACATTTTCCAGGGTAGCATCCAAGACTTCAAACGATGACTTCATCCCTCTAACTCACTTCTAAAAATATGAAGCTACGATAAAGAAACGGAAGTGCGATGTTCTCGACCAAAATAAGGCTGCACATTAAAGCATGCGACTTACGGAGGAGGCCGCCGACTATTGCTTTGATCTATTTGTGCAGTACAAGTGTGATGTTTTTGCAAAGCCCTTTCAAAATATGTTTAATTAGTGATGAGGTTATTCAAGTTATCTGTAGCCGCGGCGCTAACTGGACTGCTTCTCGATACAGTATTTACAGCCAGAATAATGAAGGAATATTATCATCTATTATTCACTTTGCATAGGCACTTTGAAAAAAACAACTATTGGAACTGATTTCATGGAACTGGTATCTGGACAGCAAATAGGAGGCAATTGTTTGATCAAAAAAATCAAGGCCTTGTTAAGAATATGTTTTCTTTAGCAAAGAGGTATCGCTGTCGCTGTAACAGCTCAGTGACATTATTCTAGGAAATCAGTAAAGGAGGAAATAACATTTATCATTGGAGATATAGAACATATGTTTAGATAAACAGTTTTAAGGAATTAAAGGATAAATAAGTAAAGATATGTACTAAATGGGCACTTACCAGATCAGCCAATCATATATGAACACTTGACTTGTTATATTTTGTAATCAACTCATTAATACGGGTTGAAGACTAGTTCTCAAGTTAATATACATTGGTACTGTAGCATTCTATGCACAAGTTAAGACTTTATTTTCTTAGAACCGTTATTCTAATATAAGTGCAGTCGAGCTGTGCAGTCAAGTCTAGTACAACTGAACTAAAACACAGCCTGGAATATAAAATGGCCACATCGCTATAGAAACTGTAACACAGCCTGTGTTCAGAGTGTGTACGCAAACTATTACACACCAATATTCAAAGATGCAGCAACATTTGATCTTTACAGAAAATCTGACATTTCTTTAATTGGGACAACTCTAATAAAAAGTGTCAGACATTGGTACAATAAATACCACCAATGTTTGAAGCTCTTTGTTAGTTGTTTGACTAAAAAGTACCCTCTAACGCCAACATGTCTCCTTTGTGTCTGCAGTGAGGCGACTGACTTCTACCAGCCATGTGAGATGCGTGGCTTTACCTGGATAAGGGTTGCCGGCGGGGTGCCCAGGCACCACTAAACTGTTGGTCGGTAAGGTAGGTGGTGGCGGCAGTGTGGCTGGGGTTGCAAACATGGCCGGATGGCGATGGGCCGGGCTCCGTAGGGAGGAATAGTGCGAGGTAGAGAGGTTATCTATGGACAGAGGCAAGGCGGGGGCGGAAGATGGGAGCCCGCTGATGTGGTGGTGAGTGGATGGAGGCAAGTGCTGTTTGGGAAGACCCAATGGACTGCTTCTGTGGCTAAAGATGTAATGGGAGACAAAGGGAGAAATACATTATAGTCTTGGAAATTGATGCAGTTTATTTATTGCCCCACTAGACTGACGGGAACAAAATAAAGGAGAGTGGCAGTGCTTTTGATCCAACACCATGATGAGGTAAAAAAAAAGGTGAAACAGTGAAAGTGAACACAGCTTCCTGGATACAGAATTTCATTGGTCCAATCCCAATTCCCCCCTAAAGCTTTAAAACCTGAACCCTCAGGGACTTTTCTGATGTCACCTGTTAAATGGTTGCGAGTGAGAGAATGTGAGGGCTTGAAATAGTGTAAATGCAAATGTGACAGCACTTTGCAGCGACATATTATGTTACCATGAGAATGTCATATCTTGATATTTACAATTGTAGGTATTTATTTTATATTTTTTACTCCCTGATTTAAACATCTTCCAGGCTTTTGACTTGCAAGATAACAGTTATTTGTCAAATAATCTATGTACTTGTTTTTGTCAGCTTTAATAACAAAATGAAAATAAATGGTGAATGAATAAACCAAATGTGTAATATAGTATCTGCTTGCACGTGTTTGCATGCACCACCTTTAATCCCTAATGTCTTTTTGTAAATGTAATACGCCGGGGTGAACACCCATGTGCCGTCCTCTCTGTTTACCTTTTTTTCCCCTTGTAACCCTGTGTTCAATGTCACATTGCTATGAATTTTGGCTTACTCTCTCTCTCTCGAGCAAAGTCAGCAGAAATACAGACTTACGGAAAGGGTTCATAATGGGCTCGAAATGTCTGCAAGAGAGTCCTCAAACACTCAAGGATTTGACCGTTCGACAGCCCGAAATCCTCACGGACCTTGCGTGAATGTGCATCAAAGTCTAAAAGTCTTTGAGTGTGGAGATCGGGATCGGGCCCTACTGAGACTTCTAGTGATTTTACAAAGACAGATTTCAGCTGACCAACTAAGGTCGAAATGCTGCTGATTTTGTTGTTGGCTGGTTTACATTTTACATTTCGAAATAAGCACAAATGCCTCTTGTCTTGTACATCTCTGCACCTGTAACAACACGTATCCATGTAACAACGTACCTGATGTCGTGGAGACTGTTGTACTGCAGCGGGTGATGCACCTGGTGGCTGATTACTGGCCGTGCGTGGTGCTGTGGGGGCAGATGAACACAGGCCTCCTGGTGCAAGTGTGGGTGAGGAGGGTGAGGGTGGTGAGGGTGGGTGTGGGGGTGGGTGTGATGGTGAGGGTGAGACTGGGGGTGGGTGTGGGGGTGAGGGTGGGGTGGCGCCCTCAACAGGGGAGGGGTAGGGATATGGGCCAGAGGGCGGTGCTCTTTTTTGACACTGAGAGGAGGCGGGGTAGGGAGGCACGACCTAGGGGGTTCTGGGGGGGCCGCCGCTGCAGCGGGGGCAGGGGAGCCCGTAGGCGCCGAAGCTGGGGTGGGGCTGGGCACAGGAGGCCTGAAGGGCACCTCCCTGTTGCTCTGCTCCTGGCTGCGCTGGAGCCCTGATACTTTGGCGGAGCTACAAGTCTTGGACTCTGGACAGTCATTCGTTGGCACACCTGAGAAGACAAGAAACAGCAAAATGTAATGAGAACATTTGTAAACTCCAATCTGACAAAGTTCATTGGTGTTGATTATGTATTGCCGATGTCTGATGTGAAGCTACAATTCACTGTTCTTCTCTCGGGATCTCCATCAGGGCACACCCCCCTGTTTCTGATGCCACAATTAGAATACAGATAAACAATGATAGTTATTTACTACTGTGTGTATTCAGAGAATATACATGATAAAACTCTATTTATTTCTATATAATGCTGTCCAAACATCTTCGGACCAATGTTCCTCTTGTTCTCTTCTCCCTAGGTTACATTAAGTGCTTAATCAGGTCATTTTCATGCTCGACTATAATCAGATAATCCAATTTCTTCCCGCGATCGAGTCAGTATGAATAAATCACAGCTAATTAAAGTTAAATGTCGGCCCCTATTCAAGGCTTTGCTGAGCACACAATCTGGCATGAAATAATTATGTTTCAATTGTGCTGTGAGGAGAGATCGTGGCCTTTTATTTTGGCCTTTCTGCCACTACGCCATTCTACCCCCCCTCCCTGATCTTGCAGGGGATTTAGGAAACCACAGCAAAGCACTCTGAACCCGACCACTTTGTCTTTACCATTCATCAGGGGTCTTTTCGATAGACAAGAAGCTTTTATAATCAGCATTCCACTGAACAACGGCTTTTCATACTTAGGCTGTTGCAATTTAATGACTGTAATTATATGCTATTGTAGCAGGAAAATGAAAGTGTCAGAAAATCCAGCATTTCGACACCTTTTACAAACATAGAACCTCAAAGCACTTATAATTCTTAATGAAAAAGAAAATGCATTATCCTCTACCTCTCTCAGAGTTAAAAGAAAAGCTAAGTGAAATTGAGTTTGAGGAGATGGTAACTAGAGCTACAACGAATAGTGGTGGAATTTGCTTTAAGCACAGAAATATCACAAGCAAAGAAAATCGGAGAACGAAAGTGTTCTCACACTGATAAAGAAAGAAAGTGACCGAGAAAGAGAGAAGACAGCCTGGTGGAGATGAGGCTCTCTAAGCAGCTCTAATCTACAGCCAAGATGCAGCAGTACTTCAGTCAGAAGGCTTACGAGTGCCTCAATTAAAAAAAGCTCCATGGGCACTCCCGACGGTAACAAAAAATGAGAAGAGCCGGGAGCTGCTGTCAAGCCAGTGAGAACTCTACATGCAGCCCACTAATGGAATATCCAGTCCCTATTAACAGCCTGCTTAATCTTTCAAGGATCCTAACACCCATAAAATGACCAATAAAAAGGCGGGGCAGAGCTTTTATTTTTTTATTTGTTAAGCACCCTCCCTTGCTCTTTGCGTTTTATAGGAGAACTGGGGCTGGCTAAGGTGTCACGATTTTCAAATGAATTCCGGGGTCCAGCCGTATATAGACCCCCAGGTTTATATGGGTCTGGGATTTGAATTAAACTGTCAGGCTCTCGTCCCTGCAAGCGAGAGAGAAAGAGCAAGACTGAAGGCAAAGAGAGAGATGGGCACAGACAGACAAACGGGCTGTGAAGCAAGTACCCAGTCAAAATGTCGCCGTTGGGTGATGTTGCCGTGGCAACCTGCTCTCCCAGCCACAATGCGAGCGTGACTGAAGGAAGTCTCACTACGACCACTAGGAGAGGGGTTTCTAATACTAATGCTGGGAAGCCAGGGCCACAGCCGGGTTATCTTAACGATGATTCTAATGGGCTCTAATGGAGGCAGAAAAGTATCAGCCTGGACCAACCCTTCCCTCATTAAAATCCCTCTGCAAGCATATACACACACACACACACACACACACACATGCACAACAGAAGACACGCACACAAAAAAAGTTTTCAGTGTGGGCATATTACAAGCCCCAGTATCTTCATATCATCGAAGGACAGCACAAAGCGAGAACAATCTGACCATATATACTGGGGACATCATTTTAATGACTTATTTGCTTCAAAAATGATAGCAACAGTCTGGGATATATTCCTGCTAAATATAAATGCAGAGTTATAGTGCGATAGCAATTACACTGCAGGTACAGCTTCTTTAGCTGTAACCAGGCTCTCAAGACTAGTAGTAGTACAATTGATGATAGAAAACACTGTGACTGTGAATACATAGATTGCTTTTGCATCGTTTTGTTTCAGCTGCAGTCATTTTGAGTGTAAACTAATACGCTGTGTTAACAAGATGACAGGAAGGCCTCTCTGACACTTGTCACCCAAGGGATAAATGCAACAATCACTATCCCCTTGCCGCAAGTCCACACAACTGTCAACTGGAGTCTCAAGCATTTCAGCAAACTGCCAAATTCTGCATTTGTTTTTATTTTCCTTTCCTTAGGACATGGAACACACTTCCCTTTTCCTGCAATCACATACTGAGGAAAACAGTAGGCAAGCCACAGGCAGCCATGTGAAACAAATGCCGTACGGGTGTCTGGACAAAAAAACGTGCTGTCCTGAAGCCCTGCCCCGCAAACCTGAGCAGATGGTGTGAGTGAGTCAGGCAGGTTGGAGGGCAGCCCGGTGGTGGGGGGTGGCCCCCCTCACACTCTCCCGTTAGCTGGGTTAGTGCACCAGGGGGACAGGGACATTCCCAGGGGGGTGTTGGCAGGTCTGCTCACCAGATGACATCTCATCCCAGTATTGATCTTTTTATAGTTGTTCTTGTGGCACCGCTTACTCGGGGGAATTGGGCCCTGTCCTTTGCACACGTGCCTGAGTTTGCAGTGATATAGGGTTGGGGGTTGGAGTGGTGGAGAAAGGAGGGACACGGGGACTACGCCTACGGTAGCAGACGGCTAACGGGGATATCGCTGGTCATGACTGATGCTTCCAGCAGGGAATCTGGGCTGAATAGTGTCGCTACACAGCTGTTCCTGCCTTCGATATCCTTCACTTCTGACCCTGTTTGTCCCAGTGGAACATCTGGAGAGCTGGCAACGATCTGGTCCGATGTGGCCTTTATGCAGCCAGATGGCCTAGCTTTGAATGGCTTGGACCAGTCTGGCATGGCCTTGAGCTGGCTGAGTGTCGTCATCATCAGACTTCAATGAAGGATAACAGGGCTCCTCTCTGTGACCAGGAGATCCCTCTACGGCATGGTCTGACACATGAGTTGCAAAATTGTCGCCTTTCAAAAGCATTCCCTCGAAAGAGTTTTGTTTAACCACTTTTTTTTTCAAATACACACCTGGCTACCTGCAAATGGGCCCCACGACCTCATGAATGAGACAAGCGCCCGAGGGAAGATTCTCATTCGGCCTCCAACTGCAACTCTCAGCAAACTTATGCTGTGAATGCAAATAAGTGTCTTACATAAATTACCTGCTCACCATGCCACGGTGCCAGTATATACAAATGCCAGGAAAATAGAACCTGTATGCAAAAAGCCTTATGCAAATTCTTTCTATGACAAGGGGGGGTCAGGGGCTAAGAGAAGCTTGAGGCCACTGGGTGTTCTCTCATAGTAGGCAAACACTGCGGCTCACTCCCATCATGGCTTTGCTAAGGCATACACAGTAAAGGCACTGATAAAATAAGGACATGAACAGACAGATATTTAAATAAAGCTGCATATCGGCTGAAAGACGTTGGAGGATGCAGAAGGTATGTGAGAATGCACGCTGACTTGATCCGTCTCCAGCTGGCTCTGGTTGACAGAATATTCTGCATCTCTTGACGGTTGAGCTCACAATGATTTGGTTTTTGTACCTCTCTAGACAAGCAATCTGCACAGAGACAAGGCTCAGCTCACGAGTGAGTGACTGTGGAAGATGGCTTGAACAGATACTGGCAGAAGGCAGGAAACCGCAGTCTTGCCAATCAACACTTCATTGCTGCTAGGTATTCTGTCATTAAAAAAAAGGTGGGGTGATTTCAACAACATTATATTGTATGAAAGGAACAGAAGGGCTGAGCAGTGTTGAATCATTGTGCGAATAATAAAATCATAGGAGAAATTTGCAATGGCTTGCTTTTCCCTCACACTATTTAATCTGCCTCAAGCATCTCCAAGCTGGTAACGAGGGGAGCCAAGGCGACGTTTTTGCAAATCACTCAGAGATGTTAATGGGGGAGTGGACGAGGAAAAAACTGGCCAAGATAGCTAAAGAGTGGGGACAGCTGGCACGTTTCAATTATTTCTCTCTGTATCTTTGCCGCAGCTGACAAAAGGAGTGGATGGCAGCAGAATGGGGATGGGTGTTAAGCTGCAACACGTTTACAGTCAAAGCCCAGGCATAAATTGAGAACCTAATGTTCATTTCAGAGAGCTGGCAGCTCAAGCTGCGGGATAAATCAGTTTTTCCTGTGCATATTGGATCCCAATTCAAACACCGGCCATATGGTGCAGGACACATATGCACACATTCACCTCTCATGGCACCCGGGGCAGTGTTGTGAAAGGGAGGCAAATAACGTTGAGCACATCTTTAAAATGGAAAGGAAAGGGCGAGGGAATAACAGAGCTCTGAATGTTGAATGTGTCATTTGAGGTCCTGTGGTCCTCTAAAAGCATTGTGAAACCATCATTCAGCCCTGGGTATGATGTGCTGGTGAAAAGCAAGACGTCTCCACACTCACAATTCACTGTTCCTCTCTCTGAATCTCCATCGGGGCCCATCCCCCGGCCGTGTTGGTTCCAGCAGAGCTCATGTGTTCTGTGACTGCCATCAGACTCAACCTCTCATGAACACAGCTGGGTCATCTAAGGTCAGTGCCACTGGGCTCTCCTAAATAAAAGGGTGGACATCTTGGCTCTTTGGATAGAAAAGCTCAAGTCTAATGGCTCCTCTGACACGGCCCACCCTGCCAGTCAGGAATTTGACCCCTTTCACTGTCACTGACCCATCACCGACCCTGGTGACCATTCTTAACCTAAGGCCGCTGGGGACAGATAACCAACAGGCAAGTAAAGGGGAGGGGAGAGGGGAGACCTGAACTCCAAGAATTAATTTTATGTTGAAAATAAGGGGAGCCTTCAGGAGTTATTTGTGAAATCGTGCAAGCACTCGCCTTATCCTTTCATTAATTAGCATGACACGCCTGCCTGATGGACTTGAACGCCGCAGCAGCAGCTGTCTCAATTGATTACAACAGTGGACGTGGTGCTGCAATTATCGAGGTGACTGGAGACAACGCCTGCCACTTCTAATAAAAGACTTAACTCCTGCTTCCCACGTGACGGCAGAGCAGTGGGAGGACAGTGGCAGCATCCCTGCATCTCCCATACCGTTAAGACCTTTTCAGAGTCTCTGCGTGGGCTGCTGTGGATCGCACTGTGGGCTGTAGTCCTGGAGCAGCGTGTCAGCTTTACTTAAGCTCGCATAACGCCTGAACATAATCACTTTGGTGCCCCACAGGAAAGCATTCTCTATTAGCCCACCAACTGGCTCACAATCCATGGAGAATAGTAGGAAAGGAGGTGAGAAAGAAAGACAGAGGGAGAAAGAATGAGATTTAAGAGACACAAAGACAAGGAGCTTTTGCCAGGAAGCGCCACGTTCGAGCAGAAATGAGGCAAGTGAGTACTAAGCAATGTAAACACAAGCAATGCTTTCCATCCTCATTTCATGTATGAACATGCATGGAACCCACATGCCTCTAAGTGGATATAATATTATCTTTCAGTGCCCCACTGATTACTCCTCAATGGAAGGGAAATGGCTGTGTGAAAATCCTTCAACAAATCCTAAGTGGCATGACAGTGGGCTGAAAGAGCCTGCATGTTTTTCTTTTCCTCCTCCTTCATCTCCATTTTCACTCCCCTCTCAGAAAGCAAAGCAACAATTGGAAGTTGACAGCTCCTAACCATTCGCCATACCTCATTCACTGTTTTGACATATGCAGGCTTTTGCAATTTAATGCCATGAAGGTGGTAGGACAAACATCTTTGCCAACATATCAGATTTCCTCAAGTGTTTTTGCAGTGACAGGGGTTTGTCTGGATAAGTATTACAAACTGTGGTTTGGACTAAGATGTTGCCTGAACTACTCATCTGCTTCTTTCAAATACAGCAGCCATTTTCACAATATCAAATAATATCCGCTGACAGACAAGAATGCTGAGGCAGCTGTCTTTGCCAAGTGGTGCTTCTATAGGCGGCGAGGGCTAAAAACAAATCTCTCTGTATTCACAACTGCCAGAGAACTAGATCAATCAACCAGCAAATATTTTCTTCTTGTCATGTTTACATGTTAAAAGTATTCTGTAATTTCAGGCCAGGGCTGCTGATCAGGGTTCTTATTCATTCAAAAGAAAACATTGAGCATCCCAGCATGCCATAGGGACATACACATAATATAAATACCCCACTCCCCACAGACACACAAAACTACCAAAAAATATATCTAAAAAAACAAATAAAACTACTGAAATATTTAGAATTTACAACTTTATATACTGAGTAGCATATTGTAGAGTATCTCAAAATCATCTTGAGAGTAGGTGACGTTTCCCCCACAGGGAGGTGGAATCGGAAAGGATACGATCTTAGTAGACTATTTGTCCAAAGATAGCACCCAAGTGTGCATTTAAGTGCTTGGGATTAAGTTTTGCATATGTGTGGGCCTTCAGGGAAACACACTGTCCGGTATAGACACACTGATGCAATGAATGCCTCTTCTATAGGTGGATCCTGCTGCTGAGCTGCTCCTCGGGTGCTGTTGGGTAATTAGGCCTACAGACAGATGGAAACCATGCAGCTGTTGAAGGCAAGACTAGAGCTACACGCTAAAAGACCTGCATTTATTATGACCTTTTTTAATTTTTTTACATGTCACACTTTGAGATGTGAATGTTTGAAACAGATTTCATACAGAGCTAAGTTAGTCTCACACAAACCCCCCCCCACACACACACACAATCTCTTGCCTCTCTCCCTCAACCACCATGTTCTCCACCACGACAGGACACGAGTGGCAATTGGAGGGTGTATCAGGTTTCTCCGACATTTGCTGTCCTTTCTTACACCCCATTCATCATTCTTGATTAGAGTGAGAGAGCATGTCAGAGAAAGAAGGATAAAGTGACCCAGACTGGGGGAGAAAGAGGGAGACAGCGGTTAGTTAATAAGGCAGGGGAGAGGGAGTCGTGTCAGGTAAACTAATCGCGGCAGGGCCTGGATCCTGACCTGTGGGGCTGCTGCTAACCTAAACGCGCATGTCTCTAAGTCCTAGCCACACATACAGAAAGAAGTAGGGGACTCTGGGTCTAGCCTCTTCGAGCCGTCGTGGACAAGGAACATTAACAACAGCCTCCACGTTTTCAGGTTTGCGGTGAGGCGTTTTTAATGCGGCAAGTGAAGAATCGATTTGTTTGCTGTGTGAAGGTGGCTTGTCAGTTTGGGGAAATGTGTGAATGCGAGTATCTCTGTGAGGAGAGGCTGCACGGTGAAACAGGAGAGAAATTGGACCCAGCAACAAGCCAAATCGCTTGCGAGATGAAACAGACTAGAAAAAAAAACAAGACGACACAAGGCCCCAGAAAAGTGTCGAGCAAGGCAGCCTGGCACACGAGCAAAACAAAAACAGAAACAAAACAAACACTTTCTGTGTGACATATTTCAGATTGCAGATGGCAAAACAACACTGAAAGAGTTAGAAGAATCAAAATCAAACTGCCAAGTGTGTCTGACTGTTTCATAAATCTGTGTCGAAGCGTTGGCTCCACACCACATCAAACCCTGTAAATTCTCCTGAAAGCCTCCTCTCTCCCTTTAGTGGCCAGCGCTTAGATTATTGTGTGCAGCTGAAAGGTAAGTGCTGGGAGTGTCAAACTTGAGAGTGTGTTTTAAGCACCATAAAGTATCAAGACCCAGATGGCTCATCCTCCCTGAGATACATGTCCACTCTACCTTGGATCCAGTGGCACCTGCTACCCGGATTAGTTTAGGGCTCCGCCAACCCAGCACATTAATACAGTGTGCCACAGCTGATAAGGAGCCTAGGCCACTACAGCACTCGCCCTGCACTTAACAGTAGATGAGTCAATACCTGTATTATTAGTGATAGCGATAGTATATAGATCTTTTCCATAAACACAGGGAGCCATGATTTTGATGGTATTTAGTGTTAGGCTTCAACAGATGTGGTCTTTCGAAGCTTGCACTGCAGATGGCTTTGGACTGATCCGGACTAAATATTTAACTAAATATTTAACAAACAAAAAAAGCTTGAACATATTTTGGAACACTGAAACAGGTTCCATTATTTTTAGCAATAATGATTGCTACAAAACCAAAAGGCCTTAATTTAGCTTATGTGCTTTTTATAAACAAAGAGCTATAGTCCTGATAAGAGCTACAATATATTTATAATCAATCAAACTTTATTTTACACAGGTGGAAAACACAAATTCTAACAAAAGGGCAATATCATCAAGACCATATATCAGTGTAGCCCAACAGCTCTTTATACACCTCTCCATAGGTCATGTGACATTGAAGCAATTTCTCTCGTTCCCTCCCAAAGCAAGCAGCAGTGATTTTCCAATCCTGCTGCTCACCCCTCAACGCAGCAGCACTAACCCAACAGTCACGGAGGTTGGAGCCCATGCTCTGCTGAATGGGGTTTTACAGCCAGTCAGAGGCCATTAGGGGCCCCGCCACCAGGGCCCAGCACAGTGAATTCACCAGTAGCCAAAAACAACAGCCAAACATCTGACCGCTTGAATATTGGAGAGGACCACACTGTGCATATTATTATTTTTTAACCTTCCCTGAAATGGCCAAAATACTGCGAATTACCACCTATGTGTTAACAAACACTGGGACCATTAATGGCCCTGGTGCCCAGTGAAATATAAAACAAAAAACAAGCCCTTTCTCAGCAGTGTGTGTCAAGATACCGCTTGTGTTGAGGTCAAGGCTCTAGATTAACAAACCTCTCCAAACCCAACTCTCTGTCAAACATCCTGTACGAGTCTAAGCCTGCAATATTGCTTCAAGACAGAGTGGCTATGATACGACACTGACAGAAATATAGATGCTAATATGCTGCCACTGGAAAGGCATGTAGCACAAAAAACAAATAGTACATGAACCACCCATCTGGAAATACTTGGCAAATACTTTTACAGGCCTCACCCCGGTCATATGGATGTGAATGAATGTTGGTGGCGGTCGGAGGGGCCGTAGGCGCTGATTGGCTGCCACGCTTCCGTCAGTCTGCCCCAGGGCAGCTGTGGCTACTGATGTAGCTCACCACCACCGGGATGACTGTGTGTGTATGACTACTGGACTCTGCACTCTGTAAAGCGACTTCGGGTGCCTTGAGAAGCGCTATATAAAATAAATGATTATTATTATAAGGCAGGCTGATATTTCTGTTTGATTTAAGATCTTGTTTCCTGGGTTCAGCTCCTTTTCCCCAAGAATCCTCCCTGACACATTCTTCTAATACATGGATGTCCTTGTGTGTCATGGATTCTGAAGAGTTTGACATCCGTACTGTTCCTGACGATGGGTTTCCCATCTTTACACGCTCGCGTGAAACGCTTTTCCAAAATGTCCAATCCATTACAAGCATGTTTGTAATATTCATCTAGGCTGACAACTTTCCCCGAGCCAGCGATTGTACATTATCCAAGCGTCGTGTTTGGCCACAATCGCCTACCATCTGGCTTTGCCAATGCGCATTACAGCCTCATCTGCAAACAACATTGGCTCTGTACCGCTCGACACAGATGAGCTTAAAAACGCACATAGCGGGGAACTGGGATCTTCAAACAAATGCAGGGTGGGGGAAAAGCCCACTCTCGTTGGCAGAAAGACTCAAGCTTGGAATAAAGGATTAAAAACAAGAAAACCTTCAAGTGATCACACGCGACACGCTTTACATTTCAGGCCTGACAGTTGTGATAAGACACTGGTCATGTTTTATTCCAAGTAAACAATAAGAATGTCTTTCACGCTGCAGCTGGCTGCATTGGGGGAGGATTACGATGAGACAGAAGATGTGATGAGAGCTACTGCTTTCTTGAGTTACCCTTTCTAAATTCTTCCCTTTATCCTCCCTCAAGGGAAAAACAAACAGAGAGCCTGCATCCATTTGAGCCAATGGTGCTTCCCTGCTCAGATGGGAGTCAACCTGTGTTTTACAAGTTGGTCAGCTAACTGCGGGGGCTGTAGCTTATCTGCCAAAAAGCTTTTCCCTAGTTAGGGAGCTTCTGATTTCCTTATTCAATGTTGAAGCATCAGCTCCCTTCACACAGCTAAGACACGGTGAAGCAGTTTGTGAACTATCTCCGTAACTGCTAAAATGAGTTGGGTACAGCATGCTGCTTTGCTGCCAAAAGGGATTTCTTTGATTACAATGGTCATTGATTGAATTATGTTTTCTCGCCAATGCTTTGCCCACTGAGCATAGCCAAACAACTCATCATATCTTAATCTTTTGTCTCAATGCCAGTGGTCCTGTAACCTCATTTCAACATTGAGAATTCCTCGTCGTGGCTGTGTGCTTGCAATGAGATGGCTGGACAAATACAGAAATGTCAAGCGAGTGTTCCCTCTAGGTCAAAGCGACAGTATATATTGGCATGTGCTTCTTTACGTCATGCTGTGCAACGCTGCTGATGTTGTGGCAGGTGAGGGGAATCATGTGCATGGAAAGCCCAGTATAGCATTAAGCTGGCATTCTATCATCTAACCTGAACTGAAGAGACGGGGCTGAAGAGCCTCAAGCGATCATTGGCCTATGTTGTGCATCAAAGATGACTTTGAGGAGGCACAGGACTGCTCAGTATTGAAGTGATTCAATATATTCAGTTTGGCTTAATCGTATGCACTATGAAGCTCTCTGTATAAACCAACCAGTTCTTAACAGTAAGATGGGAAGCACAGCTCAGAGATGTCACACCCTGGACATTATACACTGCAGCTGTATAGTGAAAGTGCAGCAGTCTAAATGCTGGTCATGCCCCTGACAACTTATCCTAAAACTCCCTCATGGCCTGCAGTGATTCTGTAATTGCTCCCTCTGCACAGCTAAAGCTAAATCCATATCCAGTCAATGAGCACAGAGTCACACAATGGAGCCTAATCACACAGCCTTCAATGTGACTCCCATTTCCTGTCACAATAGCTGATCACCACCCACGGGCTCGCTGACAGATGACAGGCACCGATAGGACTGACTGACAGGTGTCAAGCGTTCTGACATGTAATGGCTAACACAGACAAGAAATAAATTGACTATCTAGCTGAGCTTTTGTTTCATGATTAAAGCTCAATCTGCAATGACCCAATACTCTAAACAGAAGATAAGTTAATATTTCATGCACACTGGGCTCTCTGCACAGAGCAGTTGCTTTTCTAATGGATATAATAGTGCTCTACAGTGGCCAATGAGTGCACCCAGGGATAGCATGACATATCAGCACAGATTTCACAAGCCAGCTAATTGCAGTGCATAGAAAATCAGGAGGGTCTTTGAAAACAAGCGGCTTGTAAGAACCGGTGCAGTTCGACATCACATCCTGACTCATATAAAACCAAACAATTCCCTTCAGTCAGCTTTTCAAGGTGCCAGGCCAAAGAGGGATTGTGGGTAATGTGGCTTGCTCCCTCTGACTGCCTGCCACTCTGAGCTACATAAATAGTACATGACATTGTAATCGTAATTTAAAACGCTATAAATATTGAAGGATTAAAATAATTTATGGAACACCGCAGTGTAAATGGATGTGTGTGTGTGGGGGAGTGTTTTGTCTCCTTTCACTCCTCTCTTGCAGTGTATGCTGAAATGATGGGCAGCGGCGGTGCAAGCTGGGAATTCTGTAATTGCTTTTTCTATCCCTGAAGCAGGGCTTCCTGCTTTAAATCAAAAAAGGCAATCTGTCAGTAATGGCTCAATTAATAATTAAACACGTGTCTTATCTCCGCCAAGCTCCCCCTATTTATTTTCATCTTTCCGACAGGGATGGCTGCACAAACAGCATTAGCACTATCAATAAAGGGAGCATTAATATCAGCCCCTTTCTCCCAAAACAAATCACCCTGCTCATAAACTGTCCTATGTCTGCGAGAAGTAATAACCCAGAGATTAATAAAGAAACAAGCCATATTTTTTAGTTTTCTCTAATTTCTCACAAGTATTTTCTCTCCCGGAACTGAGAGTGTTAGCTAACCCATCTGCTCTCTGTATTCTGCGAGGAGTTTTGACCATTTTAATATTTAAATGAAGTCAGAGGAACACACAAGCTGCTGTTCAAGCTCAGTAACAAGTGAGGTGGTGTTAGAGGCAAGAGGGACGGTTTATTTTATGCATAAAACTACCAACCTTCCAGCTCTCCTTTGCACATGGTGTAACTGTATCATATGAGAGCTTGACCATAAGTGCTATGTCAATACAGGAACATTGGTCTTCTTGATAAAGAAAGCATGTCCTGCAAGCTGCCTGGACTTTGTCAAACAAATCATTGTCGGTACTGAAGGTGAGCTTCACCAGGCTTAGATTCCAAAGCAGTGAAGCCTACTTTCAATAAGAGCGTTTGCTAATCTGCTGTGGGAAGCCCTTGCAGCCCTTGTGTTTTTCCATCAACATGTCTGCACTCCAGTCATCTCGCCTGCCCGCCAGCCAGACACATTCTCCATCTACCTCCACTCAATCCTGATTCAACGGCGGCGAAAAAGCTGATTAGTTGGTCAAAGGGTCAACCTCCATTCATTATTTAATGGGTGAGAGGCTGCACACAGTCAGGCCGGCTGCCGAGGTTAGTGATACATTACGCTGACCTGGCCAGAGGAGAGCTGCCCAGTCGAATACAAACATGCTCTCTCATTTACTTCACCCTGGCTGAGATGCCCTCAATCCCCTCTGCCCCTGACCTTGCCGTTCCTTTTCAAATCACCATCCTTCCCCCAATCTCTGGCATTCAGAATCCAGCAGGTGGGACTGTGTTTCATTTCCCTGTAAGCTTGCACTGCAGGAGCAGGCCCGGAGCTATGGCTGGCCCAGGTAACTAAGAAGAGGAGGAGGAGAAGGAGGAGGAGGCCATTGCTATTTTATTGACATGCAGCCAACAGTAGTGGGGGAACAAAGACCACTCAGCACCTATTGAGAGAGCAGGCCTGCAGACGGGGCGGTTGATTAGCGATTCGACACGGGGACCCTGGACTGTGTAGCACATAATGAGAGCTTAGGGAGCAAGCCATGAGTCGATGGGGGAGGGAGGTACGACGGAGGCGGGCTTGGGAGAGGAGAGGGGAGAGGCGGGCTTCAACCATAAGGAATTGATTTCCTACAATAGAAGATTGATATATGAGTAAAAGGGCTCCAAAGGAAAAAAAAACAAGGGTATGGGCAGATCCTAAATCCTTAAGCTACAGCATTGGTAATGTGTTTATATATAAACAGTTAGAGGATAAGCCCTAAATCCACTGCAAAGCTAAATGGTTTATGCATCTTTTTTGTTTGTTTACTTCTGTGTCAATTAGGCAAATTGGTCTAACATCCCTGACGAGCAAGAGATCTAAAGTGAGTGGATTTTGCATTCGTGTCCAAAAGCTTCTATCTCCCTGAACACCACACTAACCTCGTCTTCACCTTTCATGTGGCCTCAGAGAGATGCTAACAGAGTCACATGTGCATGATGGCAGTTGTGTGTGTGTGTGTGTGCTTTTCTTCCTCTTCTTCGTCTGTACGCTCTCTCCTTCCTTTGTTCCTCCGGTCTAATCCAGTATGTGTGGGCCGGTAAGTTTAATGGAAACAATTTATTAAGTCCGGCTTAAAATGCCATCTGCAGCTAAGCCTCCCAAAGCCGCTAAGCTCCTGGTTTCGCCCCGGAGCTTGCTGTGTTCACGCTTACTGTAATGCTCTGTTTAAAATGAGCACAACGGGTCAAAATTAATCAGGATTACAAGGGCACAAATCCACTTCAGAAATGGGTTTTCTACCAATCTTGCTCCTGCTATCCCAAGATGCCCGAGGTTTGTCTGATGGACCGCACAGGTTTACCCTCGCACCATAGCAGGTAGCACCGAGCTAGCACAACAGGACCTTAGCCTTAGCGAGTACAAGGGGGCAGGAAACCCACAGATACAACATTCAACATAGTCACTGAAGCTTCCAAAGTGTTCTTCTCAGATATTTTTAGCTGCTGACAGCTCGATGATAACTCCCCGCCACTTCCATAGGCACAGCATTGTGAAATGTTAAAAGAAGGGCTAACAATGAAGTGTTTATCTGTGCTCTGTGGAGGTGCCCTGGACATGCTCAGCAGTCACATTTAGCTTCTCATTCGCCTTCAAGCAAGTGATAACAGTAAACTCTGAGCTGCAATTCAATAAGAGTAGCCCTGAGTGGAGCACATGTCTTCACAGCGCTATTACTTAAACATGCCATCCTCCAGGAAATCAATAATTTGCAGGAGGTTTTAGACGGGAAATATACAAAAAACGATAACTGTTAGATAATGCTTGACCTCTGCTGTACCTTCCTACCTGGAAACCACCAACACAGAAAGACATTCAGCAGAACGTGTCCTAGCTCATGGGTCACAACATCCAAAGAGAACTGCACAGTGTGTGCTGTGTTATTACAGATTATATTAGCTTGCTCTCTCTGTACTGTTAGCTTTGCGAAGGAGAGATGACGAGAACTAAATATGAGAGAAAGAAGGCAATGGTGTCTGGGTTTTGCCCAAAACCATGTTCTGTGTGCATAATTACAGCGCTCTGCCTTCGTTGATTACTATGTTAGTCTTTCCTCTCGTCTATTAACCCTGAACCGTTTCATTAACATGACAGACTGTGGGCCTGTGTGCAATTTGGACTTAACCTCAACTGTTTGTACCCGTAAGTGCTCACAAAAATAAAGTTCAGAAAGGAGCACGATGTTGAAAGGAAAGCAAGAGTTACATGAAATAACACTCATTACCTCGAGAAATGTACAAGCCAAACATCATCACAGCATTATATATTTATGTGTGCCATGATTTGTGTGTGCGTGCATCTGTGAGTGTCTCCAAGCCAACAGATCGACAGGCCTGGTGATCAGAGGAAAGCCGGCTTTTCATTGGTCCCACAGGAGCATGAGCGAGACCGGTAATGGGACACATACGCCACATCCTAAACCAGAGGAAAACAGCCTGTGGGCTGCAGACACACACGCACGCACGCACATACACACACGCATGCATGCACACACACACACACACACACACACACAAAACAAACACTGTCCTAGAATCCATTACAGCTCAAAACAACATTGAAATGGAAGAAAAGCGCCGGCTGGGGGCAGCGCCGCCATTGTCGTGTGATAACATCGTGCCCCCAAATCACTTCATAAAAGTGTTTATTTATTTTCTGCCTCGCCCTTTCAAACCCCTAATTCTAATCTGGTGCCCTTCTTCCACATTACCCAAACAGGATCTGGTTGATCTGTGCAACAATCAGGAGAGACTCCTGAGAGACTGATTGGATTGTCTGGATGTAATTCCAGAGTCCTAATCCTCAACCTTGTGTGCACATTAGCAAGGTCCATAGAGCCCTCCGTTTGCCAGCTGACATGGATGGAGTGTTTGAGTGTGTGTAAAAGACAATGGCTGTGAGTGTGACTGTGCTAGCGGTTCTTCACAGCAGAGTTTACATGCGGCCATGTTCTGTACGGGCATGCAGGAAAAATAAGTCAACATCCTGACAGCTGACAGCAGCAGAAGTCCAGCAGCCTGGTGGAGAAGAGATGGTTTCGGACACGGCCTAGTTGTTTTCTAAACCATGCAAGTCTGGAAGTCATTGCCATGGTGAACGCTGGTTTCACCACGCCGACGCTGGCACAGGTCACTTGCATCACACGGCCGACAGGCCTGGTTTTTGTCAGCCATGCTTTTCCACTTAGCAGTCTACATTTCTGTGTTAAATCAGGCAACACCTTCATATGCTATTTAGAGGAAATGTAGTTTTCACAATGGATGTTTTGATGTGCAGGTTAATAAAATGGAGGTAGACAAAGACGTAAAAAAATTTTGGGTACCAAAAGGCAGGAGGAATATGTATTCTTTTCTTTTGCAGATAACAATGACCTTTATTACTGTGCTAATAATATATGATCTATCCAGAATGAGTATAAAAAGTGCTACATTTACCTCAGAAAACAGTCAACACTTTCGACAAATATTGGGCAAAAACAGAAAGTAGAAAGCAAGAGTAAAATATGTCTGTGTGACCAGTTTACACTACAATGTTTTGTGTATATTATGATGACATTTTTAAGGCTTATCTCTTTGTCCAGTCCGTCCTCCCAAACCCTCCTCATTTAACCTACACTGTGCTGCACTGTGCTAATGTCCCTGGTTCCTGGTTCCTGCCCTGGGGGGACATGGTCTGCATGCTGCTATCTGTCACCAGTAGGCTGATGGCTCCTCTCCTCCCTTCCCCATCTCCCTGCATCCACAACTTGACACCTTTCCACCTGCTCTGACCTGGCTAGCATCATTGCATTTAGAGAATATACAGGTGCAGATATTCTATAACCATATGCTATATACTCCAACAGATGTATGTGATTGGAAACACATATGCACACCAACGTGAGTTCATGCATGAACTTAGAAATGCAACATCTTTCTAATCCATATATGTGCATATGTTAAAACACAACAGAGAGTGTGTGTTGTCTGGAGGCTGACAAAGATCTTTCTCTCGCTTTCCTTTGGCATCTATTATGGTCCAGGCCTGCTGTCAGAGAGCTTGTATTGCCTGAGGGAAGTTCCCATTTGTGGGAGCATGTGGCAGGGAGGCTCTAAATCCCCTCTAATGAACCAATATGTAGGAGGGCTAAGCCTTTGGCGGGGTCGTCCAGCAAACACCACTCTGCGCTCAGGCAAAAATGTATGCATATGTGGTCACCAGACCTTGTTTAGGTCGACTGACATTTCAATTTGAATGGGAGCTGCAGGATTAGAGCGGAGGACATTTGAACTCATTCGCAAAAAAAACATTTGTTGTTATGAGTATGGATGAGGCAGAACAGGATAGACCGCAAGGGGGAATGAGAAAACAGAGCTGGCTCTTACCTTTGGGTGTGGTGGGGGAAAAAAGCTTCTCCGATCCTACATCAGACACCTGGAAAAACAAGAAGGGACACCTTGAGTGGATTTTTCAATCCAATTAAAAAAAAAGCAAAAACGACTTATAAATATCATTAGAATTCATCAAAAGTAATGCAATCACTGACGTACATTTTGGCTGTCTGGTAAAAGCCCAACTTAGCCACAAATGTGGCCACTAGTGCAAGGAGGAATAGTCCAGCTGCCACTACAGCTTGATACAGTCAATTAAAATGCTCCAATCAGCCAACAAGAAGAGCTCACAAGAAGACCTCCTGATGGTTCCTGTCTGGCTCTTTCCTGTAAAGGCAACATTAGGTGGCACTGTTGTGCCACCTGAAAACCCTCTAAAGAAATGTTGTCAAAGACAGAGGAAGTCAGTAAGGTGGCTATGCAGCATTAGAGCACAAAGGCTCCTACACACACGCTGCTGCTCAGAAATCACATTTTGTTCTGCGATATCTTTGAATGGAGTAACCAATCTCACGAATAGAATATGGTTGTACTCTTAAAGCAAAATCCTTATTTCACAAATGCAGTATTAAAGACAATATCTGCCCATAATGGAAGTAAGTAGTTGATAGATAAACAACATTATCATTTGTTGGGTCGAAAATAGTTGTTACTTATTTTGGTGAGCACTGGAAACCTGGTAGTAAAAACTGAGGTTGAGTTACATGAGACACTATGAAGTGATCGTGGAGTCTTCTAGACTAAACACTGCTAGGTATTTTCCTCTTTGCTTTAGATGGATATGTAGATTCTGGCAAGAACCGCCTAAATCAAAACATATCTTTTACACATGTTCACTGGCCAGATGGGACATGTTTAAACACTATGACCAAGTAGTAAATCCACACAAAACCTGGTATTGTGCAAAATACCGTCGGAAAAAATCTGTGCGCTTGGAAGATAATAATAACAAAAAAACCCGCCTCAGCCTGTAATATTAGCCCATAGACAGGTTTTGTTTAAAGCTAAGATTTCCCATTACTTTTCTTGCTTCTCATCTGGGTTCTGCACACTTAGAATAAGCTGCAAGAGCTGAACATATGTTCTGCCCAAAGGGCCCGAGTGTCCTTAACTGCCATGCTTGTGTTTTATGCGGCACAAAGGGAGCATATGTAAAGAATGAACAGTGAATCCGAGTGAGTGCAAGAGCGACAGAGACAAAAAGAGAAAGCAAATCATTTTGTAAACACAGATGGCTGTCCTTGGCATCCGTGTTAGTTCTTCACAAGTGTTTTGAGGACGTCCTCTTCTTTCCAAGACCTCCCAATTTCTTCTTCACTCCCATTCTGTAACTCTTCTCCAACGTGATTCCCTCAAGAATTCGCTTTACTCACAAAGCAGCCATATATAATACAGATAAAAGCCATAATGGAAGAAAACAAAGCAGGGTGCAATATTTGCATCTGCAAAAAAGAATGAAAGAAAAAAATTATCTGTTGATAAATAAGGAGATATAAGCTACACCACATGAGGTAAATAGATAGTGGTGACAAATAAAATGTCAGTTGCTAATATTATATTTGTCCTCAGTCAGATAATTTAAATTTGAATCATTCAAACATTATGTTTGATCACATTTAATTTTTTTAAAGTGTCGTGAGGCCTTTGCTAGAGTGGTCAGTTATGAGATTAATAAACTAGAGTATATATTGTAAGTTTTGGCAACCAGTGTGTTTAAGGAAGTCCAATTGCTTGATGCAAATGGCAGAAGACGTCAATAACACCTCTTTAGTAAGTGCGCCATTTAATTGGAGTGCAAATAAGTCAGCTGAAAGGAGATGTTTCCTGTTTCCTCTTACATTAGACGAGGCGAAGGACTGGAGGAAAGACAGTGTTGCGCATTGCCCTCTTTCGGTCTCCCAGAACCGGGCGCCAGGCTACAACACAGGCTCTTTGTTAGCTTTGGATGACATTAAACGCTCCAGTACCAAGTCTCAGCAGTGCAGCAGCACAACCTCAGCCTTGAATCATGGCCCCGGAGGCCCTGGAAGAAAAATATGGGCTCAGAATTAAATGAAGCTTGTCAAATGGACACGGGAGCTGGCTCAGGGACTTTCTTAGTGTGGCAAGGGGTCACAAAAGCAAGAAAGACAGGGTAGGTCATGCCATGACCCAGTACAACAGTTAAAACAGTTATGAAATGAGTGGTTATCCAGAGAGCAATGCAGACATAATGTTCCAGAGAAAGAGAACAGAAAATGCTGAGTTTACCAAGTGCCAAGACAACCTAGTTCTCCTTATTCCAATTGTGTCTATTTTGAGTGTGCAGTGAGCCGTTCTATTTTCCAAACATATTCCAAGCAACATCAACAACCGATATTTAGGTTTTAAGGCGGTGTTTTGCACCTGCCAAGTCTGCATGACTCCGTCGTATAATCCACAATTACAAGGCCGGCTCACAGAAGTACTTCTTAAAAAGGCATGTCAAAGCAGAGCTAGCTGTTGTTTTTGTCGAACTTTCTGGGTTTCGCTGGTCAAGTTGACATTTTTTCACGGGGCTGTGCTGCTGGCAGTCTGAGCTGCCTGCGGTTGCGGTGTGCAGAGGTCATGTATAACAAATTCTTCACACTCTCTTTGTTGAGGCAACCCTGACTGCCATAAAAAAACAGGCAGGGAAAGACGAGACAGGGGAAAAATACATAAAAAGAAAAAGAGACAGACAAATAAAAAAGTGAGCCAGGCTTTCCAAAGGAAACAGGGAAATTTAAACATCTAAAAAAATAATGGGGTAAATTCAAGCCACATTGCCTGGGAGCCAAAAGCCCTTGGAGCGGGCCGCAGGAAGCCTGACCTTTGAGGGGGCCGTCTGCTATCTGAGCCTGGGGCTTCAGGGGCCTGGCCTCCTCTCTGGAGGGCCGTCAGCAGGCCTCAGCTTTCTTTCCCTATTCTATTCATTAGCCATGCTTTATGATTTAGCTTCCTCTGAGCCACACAAGAGCTCCCTTAGGAAAGAGACTGCTAGAGAGAGGGAGAAAAAAGGGAGCGAGACAGAGGGAGGGGGGAAAAAGCAAGAAGGAGGTCATAGGGCCTAGCCGGGGCCCAGCTCTCAGCAGCTGTGAAATCCTTCCGTTTCCTCGGCAGGCGTAAAAAGAATGAGGGAGAAAGAAAAAGAAGGGAGACCAGGGAGGGAGCTGTGCCAGTAAACCCACCATCAGAGTGCTAACTCCCTGAAGAGCCACATGCAGAACCATAACTCTCAGATTTAGTGAATGCCAAATTACAAATTACACTGCTGTTTGTTTTAAAAAGTCCCCAACTTCCCTGAACACCAATGACTTATTGGCTGCATAAATCTCTTGATAGCAGAGCCGCAGAGGGAGAGCAGAGAGGCAGAAACCTTCGCGAGCAATAAGTGAGACATTTACTGCTCGGCGAAATGCATTTGCTGCCACAGCAAAGAAGCGGGGGCGGGGTGGGGGGAATGAACACTTCCCATGTACACATCGCTTTTACTTAATAACACAGCAAGCTAATTAATTTAGAAAATCTGAGACAAGCTTAATTGCACTTTTTCTTTTAAAAATGCTTGCGTGCACAATGGGGCGACTGAGAGAGGCGATGCAGGCAGCCAGGGAGGCGTCATAATCAAGAGAATGACCTTCAGGCGTACATTTATGAAAGACATTGATCAGTTAAGGCTGTGATTTCACCGAGACAGGAAGGTCAGCAATTACCCAGATTCAATTAACCTCATTTAGTAAAGACTGCTGAGAGACCAATTTCCCTCCCCAGAACCCCCCACCCCCCGAACCCCCCTGCTTTATATCAAACGATCCACAGGCCGTCCATCTAACTTTGATCTGAGAGCTCCCATTGCATGCCTTGCATTCCTTGGAGGAAGAAAATCTTGGAGCCAGAGGTTAGGTAGACCCAGACTAAATAAAACCAAATTCCTAATAGGTCCTCCCCCCCCCCCCCCCCAGCAAAGCAGGTAAAGCCCTTCCCCTCCCTGGCGCTATCACAGCTGTAGTGTGAAAAAATAAACTTGTAAGTAGGCTTTGTTGTGGGCTCATGCCTGCAAAGACAATGATTACTATTTAGTTCTGAGTCATTTGGCGCATGCAATGTTCTTCACAGATTATTGTAAGACAAGCGGCAACGCGGCTAATCTTAACACTTATAAACCACAAACCAAATATGAGCCACCACGTTTCCAACATGACATTTCCCTCACTTGAAAAGTAAACTTTTGCAAGATCCATCCATCCATTATCAATACCGCTTCATCCTCATTAGGGTCGCGGGGACGCTGGAGCCGATCCCAGCTGACATAGGGCGAAGGCAGGGGACACCCTGGACAGGCCGCCAGTCCATCGCAGGATTTGCAAGATGTGCAACTCCAATATCAAGACTCATTTAATGGGCAGTGCAAAAGATGGTGACACAACACGATAAACACAGGCAGGGAAATAATCGCAACACCTAAGAGTGCATAGCTAGAAGTATGTGGTCCTGCTCTGTAATCATGGCCGACAGAGAAACAGACACAACACATGTGCGTGCTAAATAAGTTGTTCAAATGTCCTGGCAAGAACAAAGACAGTCAATGGGCATATATTAATGGTACGTGCTGTATTAATGTGCGGTACATATTAAAATACTTCTCAGGGAGCCTGAAAGAAAAGGTAACAGAATTAAAATCCCAATAGAGTGAGAAGGTGAAGAAGGGAAGCGGGCAACAGGGCACATATTCTGGCATGGACGATCCGGCTGTCAGTTACCCAAGCCAAAGCTGCCTGTCCATGGATCCACACTCAACACACCTCCCACCTACATGCACACGCACACACACACACTGTTAATTTACTTTCCTGCTTGGTGTTTCATCACTGTCAGCTTCCTCCTTCACTGCCCTTTCTTTAAATGTTCCTTAATTTTCCAGTCACCTTAAGTTTTTACTTCCCTTTCTTTTGAGGACTGTACTGGTATATTGTTTATGTTTAAACTAGTGCTGTGAAAAATAACGCGTTAACTCAGTTAATCCAATTACAGGTTTAACTAGTTATTTTTTTTAAACGCATTTAACGCATGCGCAGAATGAGCTTCCAATCCGTCTGTTGTTGGTCGTTGGGACGAAAAAAAAGTCACTTGCAAAATGAGCTTCCAATCCACCACTTCAATCTGAACTCTGTCCGCTCTCATGCAGACGGTCTGTTCATCGGTAATGATCCTTCCGCAGGTTCACCTACGGAAACCTTGTTACGACTTTTACTTCCTGTAGATCAGGGTCTCAACACGTCGATCGCGACCTGCCAGTCGATCGCGGCGTAGTGTCGGTAGATCGCATGACATTAAAAAGATTGGCCCGCCCCCTGACATGTTCTCTATAGCACGTCTTTGTTCTTTTATTAAACTAAACGTCTGTTGTTGATCGTATCTCCACAGCAGCATGTCATTTCTGTCTCTTCGCGTTGCGTTAACACTTATCGATCTCCGTCTGGCGCGCCACAGAGCTCCGTGCGCGCGCATCGGGACCGAGCAAAAAAAAAGTCACTTGTCAATCTGTCCACCTTTAGATTGTATCATGGTGGAGTTAATGGTTGACAAACAAGAGAAAAATGCTCTGTTTAACCCTCCTGTTACCTTTACATTTACTAACATATTTTACCCTCGGGGTCAATTTGACCCCAGCAATTAAAACCTGCAGAAAATTATTAGAATTAATATTGTTTCCCAAGTTTAAGTGTGAGGTACTTTATGTTTGTTTGTTGACTACCTAAATAGCCCTTTAAATAAATAAAAATTGATATTTCTGATATGTTTGACACAGTGAAAAACAGCCTGGGGTCAAATTGACCCCAAAGAACACCGACATTAAACATTGAATGGGGTCAAATTGACCCGAAAGGTAACAGGAGGGTTAAACATTCTGTTTAGGATGAAGATGTATTAATGTTCCATATGGAAGAAAACTGCTAAATAACTGCTGAGTTGCAGCACCATTGTATAGAAGAATGTATAAATGTATATATCCGTCTTTTGTCATAAATCTCTATGTTCTCACAAAATATACCGAGAATATCGGTAATATGTGATTAATCATGATTAATCCACAAAAACCTGTGATTAACCCGATTAAAAATTTTAATCGTTTCACAGCCCTAGTTTAAACAAAAATGTCATTAACCAAAGCTACAATGCTCGTCTGCAGGAAATGAAGTTCTGATTTTAAGTGATGAAGTTTGTTTTCTGTGTGTCAAAAGGTCACATAATGATCTTGAACACTGACAAAACGGAGCCTATCAGCACTGATATGGTTAAAACAACTATCAGTCAAACCCCAGAAGGGGCCTGGTTTTCTCTGCTCATGTGGGAGTAGCTTGGTGCTTTACTAAACACTTCTATCAGCACCCACTCAGACCCCTCTCGCCCTTTCACCCCAGACGCCCGCTAATGCTACTTTCACAATAGATACAGCATTAGACGTTGCACAGTGGGCCTACGGCTTTCGAGGCTGCAACAGGAGACACCAAATTAATTACCCACCCCTTCATTTGTCCTCACGCCGTTACAAAAACGTAATGACCTCCCGAGCGGTCGTTTATTATAAGCCGCAGCAGTGCTATGCATTCCCAGAGCAGGGAACAGCCACCATCTACCTTACCTCCAATTCCCACCCGCTGCTGCTGCCACCGCCTGCATGTCAGAACAGGTGTGGGCCAGCAAGACTGCAAACCCCCAGCGAGCATGATGGGATATACAGCGTGAAGGGAAAAGGGAGAAGAAGCCTCCCACGCAACTGTCAACCAACAGATACTCGCCTCATCTGGAGCATCATTAAGAGACTAATGAATTCCATAGTGACCATGTAGAATGAAGTGGCCTCTCCTCGCACACATACAAAAAACGCACAAACCTCTGTTAGCCCGAGTGCCATTTTCAAGGCATGTATAACATGTGTGTGTGTGTGTGTGTGTACGACAGAGGGCCAGGGCTGACAAATCTTGCTCCCTCTCCCCCTAGCAACAGACGTAGGGAAATGAATACCGAGAGAGGAGCAGGGGGGCTTGAGCTTTGTGTAAAATATTACCCTTCGTCTCGCTTACCGCACCCCACACCACCACTCCTCCTCCCTCCCTCCCTCCCTTCCTACCTCCCTCCCTCCCCTCCCCTGGCTGTGCAGCAGTTGCTAGCCCTTATCACGGCTGCCTGTCAGTTTAGTATACAAATTAGCAGTCTATCAGGGGAATGCAGGGGCCTGTTTCATCAGTAGGGAGAAGGGCAGAGGCATGCATTGCATTAAAGCCTGTCGCCGCTGCAGATAGAGAGGGTCACAAATCAACGCCTCGGCAGGCCCACAGCCAGCACTAACCAGATAAGGGGAAATGAAGGAAAAAGGACTAGGCGTATATCACCAGAGAGAATCCAGACCGGCTCAATCTCCCTAAAAAGGCGCTGGGTGAAACATAGAGCAGGGCTGGTAAGGGCGGTAAAAAGATGGACGTGGTTACAAATCCCACTTCCAGCCCGACAGATTACACAGTAACACGAAACACATGAGAAACAGGTATAGCATTATTTAATGTCAGTGACAGGGGCAGGGGAACTGCTTTCAGTTGATTATTGACTAGAATGTGCAGAAAATTAGGGCTAGCTAATGCCCACTTTCTCCTGTGAAGTGAACCTGTGCATGTTAATACCAGCAGAGACAAAACGCCTGCGAAGGGCTCTCATTAAGTGGCATAATGCAATGAGGCACAGTCTAAATTGCGGCAATAAAAGCCGACAGACAAATCATCGCAATCCATTTAACTCAATTAATGCAACACCAGATTCAAGCTCAGTGGTTTAATAGCATGCGTGGCTCCTCTCTCTTGTCAGGCTTTGGGGAATAAGGGGGGCCCCAGGAGAGGGAGTTAGTAGTATTCCTTTTAGGGTGAGATAAGGGTCAATGTAGCACAGCCATTGTACTATGATTAAGTCCCGTTTGAAACCATGGAAATGGGGAAGGAGAGCGAAAGACAGCAAGATAAAGGCAATGGGAGACAGAATAACAAAAGCAGGAGATAGCAGTAGCTCTGTTTGGCACAACACAGCTGACTACGGAAAGGGCGTGGCCCCTTTTCCTTTTTTAATGTCAAAATGTGTGCTAGCAGCGATAAGAACAGCAGGTAATCTCTCGGGGGAATCAGGGGGCTGCTCGTCATTACTCTCTGGCCCTGATATAGAGCAGAGCTCCGGTGGCTTCTCCAAGCTCCCCAGGCTTCTTGGCAGCTGAGATGGCAGATAGCCCTTTAAGACACGACTCGCTGCTCCCTGATTGGCTGGTCAACAGCCACAACCAAATCCGGGCACCCTCAGGGCCGCTGTGAAGAGGTATGATAGGACGGGTCACGGAAACTCACTGTCCTCATATCCACATCATCCTTTTGTTGTAAAGCCGTTACCCCATTGTCCGCGTGGGTGGTGGAAAGTAAAAAGGCCTTTCTGGATGTTATTGTCTGAGAGGAAGGGTAACAGGCAGGCAGATTATTTCAGAAACAGCCTTCTCCAGAGCTCTCACAATGTGGCACCGTTGTTGCTGTGGAGAGGATCCTGGAGATAATAATAATATTCCTAGTCAGAGCCATTCCCGCAGTAGAGCTGCCTTCTAACAGAGAGATACACATCATTCTGACTGGCCCGTCGTGACATAATCGCCCTGCGGAGAGCTGCAGGCAAGCTTGGTAGGCAAACCACCTCTCACTGCAGCTTGTTAAGAGAAAGGTGGCTTTAAGCACAGCTCAATAGAAACTCTTATTGAACTTGTTGTTTTTTTCACTCCATCTGAATAATGTCTCGGTGAGTCATAGCCCACCTCAGGCTACACAAGTTAAAATCTTCCTTTCTTTCTCTCTCTTAAGATTGTATTGCGCTTTTGACTTGGATGAATTTGCTAAGAGGGGGAAAAAAAACTAAAGTCGGCAGGATCTTAAATAATGCAGCGATAACAAAAGCTGCGACCCTTTCCCTTGCCTCAACCCACACACACTGTATTTCTTCTGCAGTGAAAGACAACACACAAAGAGAAGAGAAGGCAGAGCTGGCACTACATGGACATGTGAGGTAGGCATTGGTTTGCTCCTCTGGGCACGGACACCTTTAATGAGAGGAATAAAATGTGCAGCAAGAGGCAGATCTCACCCGTACTACGCCAGTGATTTTGAGTAATATGAATCACCTCCCCGCTAAAACAAATAGATATTGTTATAATACGAGTGGTCTAAGAAAACTATGGGGGATCCACAAACTAGCCTCCACACCACTCATTCTGCCTCCTAAACCCTACACCGTACACACACTTGATGCCTGTGACCCCTGACCTTTCAGCTTTGCTCTCTGCTGAACTCAGTTTATCTGTGCGACGGGGGGTGTGAAGTTGTCGATGCTGGTTTAGTAACAGTATCTCTCCTAAACTACAACAGCAGCTGAAATGAGTTGGAGGGAATTCAGGAATTCATCTTGGCATCTTGCTCATACGTCTGCTGCAACAGAGAAAGTCGGCTCGGCTATCAGGATCAATACAGCCACTTGTCTTGAAGAAGGAATGGGGAAGTTGGGGAGGTGGCAAGTGTGTGTGTGTGTGTGTGTGTGTGTGTGTGTGTGTGGGGGGGGGGGGGGGGTGGAGTGGAACACTGGAAATGGGGCAGGAAAATGTCCCGTTGGTCTCACATTACCATCCCCTGCAACTTTAAGCCACCCCATCCACCCTGCTAGCACAAACAAACATGGTATGCACTATATAAAGGAGCCTCAGACCTCCAAAGCCCCCAGGTCATGTTGGAAAGGGATGTGGCACGTTAAGTGGAATTTACTTCTGATGCAGACATCAGGACTCAGGTTTCTTGCAGCTTTAACCCAAGCTACCCCCTGAGGCCTCACTGCAGGGTTGGACAGGACACCCAACGCCCAGGCTGCCACCTTTAAGAAATACCTCCACCGCTCAGCTGCGCTTAGAAAAGGGGGAGACAGACGGTGATGTTTTCGGTGTAAGGTACTGTTTACAATAGACCGACTTTCATTTCATTACCAAACACAGAGAGGTGATATTGCTACTGGAAGAAAAGAGAGATTTGCTTCTTGCTCTATATAAGCTGCTGCTGAGGTCTGTTCTGTTTCGTGAGTTGTGTTCTGAAAAATGTAATATAGAATGTGGACCGCAGCATCCCTCAGTACAACCACTGCTTCATCACAGTTTCACTTTGATGTTGTCTTTTCATTAACTTTTTTATTTCTATTTGCGACAGGGCTTTCACTTGAATCTGAGCTATGACCCCCCCCCCCCCCGTGCACACATACCTGTCCTTCATGACATGGCAGAGCGCTCGAGCGCTTCTGTCATCTGTCACTGACAGTCCAGATGTGGGACTTATTGTTGGGGTGGGTGAGAGTGTATATATAACCATGATGACATATCAGTGGGACATGCCGGGAGCTTTTCTCTGTAAGGGAGAAGGTGATGGAGGGGGGTGCTGAGTTAACTGCGTACCTCTAGGGAGTCCAGCGCAAGCTAGTTTAACGCCCACGCGACAACTGCAGAGACCTTGTGGGAGAGCTTACGGCTTTAGACTTCACACTTACTGTGTAACATCATTCTCACACACCACACTGTGACCTGACCTTGACAACGGCCATGTTAGTGGTGGATTTCAATTACAATGGTCAGTCACTACTGCAACTGTATGGGAAATAGTTATTTATTGCATGGACATGCGATAACCGTGGCTGGAGAGAATGATGACAGCCTGTCAAGTATTCTGTTATATTAGAGTTCAGCTCATTATTGAGCACTCACAGCAAACTGCATTTCTGGTAATTACACAATAATACCATTGTAATATGTAATAGTCTATTCTGTAAGCTTTTTTGGTTTTATGAGCCTTAGTGAACTCTGAGTAAACCCAGCGTCTGTTATCTCTGATAATAACATAACACCTGTGGAGGAATTTGATCTGGCAGCCATCCGAACACAAATCCCAGGACGGAAGAGAAGGGCAGTGTGAGGAGGATATATTTGATGTGTTTGCTTTGCTAGAGTAGATTTATGAGCAATCACTGCAGAAAGGCCTGTTAAATGTTGTTGGCCACGTGTAGTGTATGCAGAGCATCATTTGCTCTGGATTAAAATATAATGAAGCAAGTGAGTGCAACTTTGTCTTACATGCAACTCCTTAAATTATTTAAGTGGTAAGAGAAAACAAGGCAAGAATATTCCCTGGAGCACTACTATCCTTTTATGGGCTTGCTCATGATGGCAACAATGAATATCTTAGAGTGTGTTAAAAGCTTTGTTTTCTTTGTGAGTTTCTATGTATGAGTGGACTAAATGAGCAAAAAGGATGCCAAGTCGCATACAGAGGCCCTTCTTTTTCACCTCCAGTATTTTGGCTCCTGTTATGTTATTGGAATCTGAGTACATAATGCACTGGATGGATTTTTTTGCAGTGTGGCAAGGTTAAACAGCTCGCGTCGCCTTAACAAACCAGCTTCCTGTCAATAAAACAAACCTGACAATTTCACTCTTAAACAAGCTCTTAAAATGCAGAGCTGTCTACATTTTCAAAAGGACGGCTGCTCTAGTCACTGATTGCCAAAGCTACGTCGATAAGTGGTTGAATTAGCTGTCCTATAATAATGAATTTAATTATTTTTCAGACAAGAGAGGTAGGTTGCTCAGGAGTGCTTTACACATATGTAATAGATTAAACATAAGACCATTACCAACAATTAAAGTTAGAAACAAGTAGTAATTCAAAGAATTACATTGATTGTGAGCCAAAATAAATATATAGGTTTTTATCTATTACGTTACATTAGATTTAGCAGACGCTTTTAGCCAAAGCAATTCTGGGTTAAGTGTCTTGGTCAAGGACACATCGACGAGGGCTAGAAGAGGCGGGGATTGACCGCTGAGGCTCTGATTTAAAGACGGACCTGCTAACCACTGACCCACAGTCTATTGTTCAAAAACGTTAAAACCTAAACTTGCTTTACTGAAATATTTCTATGACATATCCTCTCTCCTTTAAAGTCATTTCAACATCTGCACGTCCAGAAACACTTGGCCGGGCTCAGGTGGCTCCTGTCTGTATTTGAATAAGAGATATGCAAACAGATGAAGTCAAGGCAGCAGCTTGTGTGCTCAAGGAGCCTTTTCTCACATTTGAGAGCATCCTTGGATTAGTTGGTCCAGGCTCCAGGGCCTTTATACTGCATGCTATTCATCCAGCAGAGAAGGGGAAAAGGTGTGTTTGCAGAGGCCAATGTAAACAGTCCCATATGAAAAAGGTGAACATTATGGCCAGCAGAACTAAGATGACCCATCAAGAAGGGTCTTCAGGAGAAATCCTCCAAGAATCTTTCCGTTCCACTTTTTTCTTTACACGAGTTGCGAGAAAGTGGTTTAGTCAAGTGTTGAAAGCTTTACGTCTGAACACAGAAGGATGGGTGTGGGGTGTTAGCTCAAATCATGCCTGTTCTATGCTGCTGTAGATTTTCTCTAACACACTGTTTGGAGCAGTAAGTGAAGGCTCTATAGCCATTGCTTGATAATATATTTTACCAGTGGTGTTTCTACTGTTCATGTTTTTATTTCATATGCTAAGGTTCATTGCTTTCCATGCTGGCCCTGTGAACCTGTGTGGCATTCAACCGATGCCACCTACCAACATGTAATTGGAAACTTAGTTTGCTTTGTTGCACCCCTGGAAGGGCTCTCTAAATACTCAGATTCCTGCCCAGTCCATCACCCACATTCAAGATTGACAGGACCCTGGCGGGATGCCATTGTGGGGAGGAAAGAACTTCTGGTACTGTGCCCTTGCACCTACCACAGATCAATACCTCCATGCGCAATTATAGTAGCTGAAACGGATGTGTTTACAGGCTTCAGCGCCCTACCTACACCATCAACCCCCCTGACCCCCTGCTTCCCATCTAAGAAACTCATACAGACACGCATGCTTGCACACACAATAAACAGGCAGCAAGCGGGAAAACGTCCAGTTCTCCCATTGACAATCCACGCAAACTCTATTTTCAGTATTTTTTGCCAGCGTAGCAACGCCTGCAAAGTACTGGGTCCCAGTAGGAGAATGCAGGAGGCAAGTGTGAGGCAATGTGGTGGTGATGGGCCAGTGGAAACACTCCTGTCTCCCTCCCGCTGGGAGAGACTTCAACCTGTTTCTCTGACAGTGACACTAGTTCTGTCAGCTTAGCCCCCACCCTGTCACTAACAGGTGGCCTGTCCCTCACAGCAAAGTAATTTGCCTTGCACAGCAGTCGTCATGGGTAGACCCAGCCAAGCTGCATTCAAGTTTCCAGCATTACATATCAGGCCAAAGAGAGAGGCAGTGGCAGAATGTAGGGGAGAGAGCGAGGGGGAGGAAGAGAAGGAAGGAAGAAAAACCTCCTCCGATCAAATAAATGCCACTGTAAGCACAAGTGACATGTCTTGTTTGGGGTCGTCCCTGTTCAGGGCCTGAAAGGCCGGCACTGCCTCATCTCCTCAGCTATGTCTGCAAGCAACGTGGGTGGGTGCGAGGGGGAGGGAGAAATGTCTGATTGGTGCCATAGCCAAGAGTGAGAGCAGCCCAATTATATTTCCTATCCCTCAAGAGCCGGACAGCCCCCTCTGGTAGAGCGAAGCCTCTGCCATCTCTGCTCTCCTCACCTCTCAAGACACTGCAGATAGATAAATAAATGACAGCCCCGCTGGGGCTTGGCCCAGCATCCCAGAATACATTGCGGAGGCTGGCTGCCTGTCCGTTTGCCTTCACCTGGCATTACTGCAGATAGACATTTTTCACATTATTATCGTTGCATCGTCTCCGTTGCCCCGTTCACTCGCCGAGTTGTGGATGATGATAGCGGCAGAGGACCTGAGGAGATTGGACGGAAATGTCTTCTGTCAAAGTCAGCATAGCCTAGCTTAGCAGAAATTTAACAAGTTCCCTGGGCTCTCTCCATTCACTCTGACGGAGCACGGAGCCAGGACATGGCCTGCTGACAGCCCAGGGCATGTCACTGTCACTGTCACTGGATAGGCCAGAGAAGGAGGAGCGCCAACAGGGCTCAATCCTACAAGACTCACACTTTACACAGTTCCATATTGCTACTTTTCTCTCACCAAAAAATAAATCTACTGTTTTAGAAAGTGGACTTCATCTAATATAACACAAATGTAAAGTAGCCTTAATCGCTTCATCGGTCTTCCTTTCCAAATCACTATCTTGGGCTGTCACTGTAAAATGCTTCCAGCTTGACAGAAAGCCAAATATCCCAGGATGTTTGTATTTTCTTGGTACTGATCAGGTGGAAGCCAACAGAGAAATACTCAAGCTTAAACTGCATGTATACCAGCATCCCCACATGCTCACCACTCCCCGACGGTTAAACCCAAAAACAGATGTTGCGGATCAGTGGGGATAAAAAAACAAGGCAAATAAAAGTGGAGGACGGAATGGAAAGCATTAACTATAATCAAAAAGAAACAAAAAGGGGACCAGGATGCTTTAATTACTTCTCACATATAATTTGGTTTTGTGGGGGCAAGCCAGGCTGTGCCAAGAAAAGAAAGATCAAAAGCAACTCAAATTACATGTCAGGAAAGCAGCCTACCCAGGCTTTTTACGCACGGCCCATCTATTTTCCACAACTGAAGGACAAGGCTGATGACCGGCTCCATGGATTCAGAATTTGGATGCAGCCGTGCTAGATTTAGTTTTAAGGTTATGAGTGGAACGCACAGTCTGTAAGCATCTAAACTGTGGTGATAGTTTTCTGTTGTTTTGCCTAAGTATCCATCATCTAAAATTCCCTTAAAT
This sequence comes from Pseudoliparis swirei, assembly GCF_029220125.1. Classification (NCBI taxonomy): domain Eukaryota; kingdom Metazoa; phylum Chordata; class Actinopteri; order Perciformes; family Liparidae; genus Pseudoliparis; species Pseudoliparis swirei. Next base: position 8,671,249 of record NC_079394.1, read on the forward strand.
AATGTGATTTTAATAATTTGTCATGCAAGTCTGCCAAGTGGCTGAGGAGATGCGTTATGTTTGGCCACTGGAGAGCGTGGATGCTGCCGGAGTGAGGTGCTCTATGAATCGACTTCATAGCTGTCCTCTGTTTGCAGAGTCTCTCTTGACTCGCTGGTGTTGCCACAGTGCTAAATTGCACAGCTGTTCCACAATCTGTGGCGGTGTTAATTACCCAAATGTGAGCGGCAGCTCGTCAGTTCCTCACTAACGAAGGGGCCTGCTTTCCAGCGAGGGTGCCGTATGTTTGGCATGTAGGCCCATTTCCACCCAACGCTCCCCAGGCTGTGCATGGACCACCCGACACATCCGCATCCTGGGGAAGATGCATCTAATTAAAGCTCCCGACTCAAATCTGCTTACTAAGGGGGAAAAACACGCGGGCTGGATTAAAAGACGGAGAGATGGGTGGAGCGGTATGGGATGGGGGTTTTAATACACTGCGAGTGAAAGGGCTTAGGAGGAAATATGAGAACACTCAATAGTTAGATCCCAGGCAAGGCGAGAAGGAAACGCCGTGTGAATGTGAGCCGATCAGTCAGCGTTTGTCATTCTGATCCCTTCGCACTTTCAAAGCCCCAAGGCAGAGACAGACAAGCAGGTTGTTTTCTAGAAAAGTGACTACTTAACTCTTCGGGTTGGCCCCTCTTCCAGGGACGCGTACATCACTTCTCAACCATTTAGAACACGGAGTGACAGAACTCAACAGCCTCTCCTGAATGCCAAACACACTTCAAGATCTGACCAACACTGAATACAAAAAATGATGTTCCAATTGCTGCACATAAACATGTGGCTTTCATCTCTCTCCAGCCTCACATGATGACGGTACACGGCGATGAAACCCTCTCCAGTCAGTCCCTGTAAACTGTTAATGCACATCACCCCACATCTTTTGCCTTCAATGTTCAAAACAAAGGTGTTAAGCACTCCCCTCATGAATCATACTTCCTGGCTAAAAGCCTAGCTGCAGTGTACCACCCACCTCCGGTTATACATGAACAGCACAGCCTGAAGTAGCACTGGGAGAATACATAATGAATGCATGAAGCTGGGTGTCATGGGGGCTTGTATGGTGCACAAAACGATGGGGCAATTAGGCCCACACGACACCTCGGGATGGCGTGATGAAGGACTCCTGGGCTCGTCTCCTCCGCCTCTGTTCCTCTATCATTAAGGATTGAGCAGCCACATCTGGCTAATGGCACGCCTGGGGTTCCTGCTCAAACACTGTGCCACACCGTGCACATTTAATTACGCCTCATAAAAGGTAACAAAAGACACGACCTGCTCTCGGGGAGGCACAGTTTGGAAAAAAGGTGAGGGGAGACGAAGAAGAGAGAAAGAGAAATAAGGGGAAGGCGAGGAGCTGGCCAGCTGCCAGAATTACAGGTTGACCTCGGTCAGCTGCTTCAATAGAGGGGGAATTCACTCGAGTGCCTCAACCTCTCCTTGAGATGGGTCCCAATGAGCAGGCTGAGAGCCGGACATGCTCAGTAGCTGAGACTCAAAGGACCTCTAGTTTGTCTCCCGTTCTTCTGTTAGATCATGAACTGCACTAGGCGCTGCTGTCAATGGCTAATTGCAGAAGGCCTGGGGGGATTAAAGGGAGAGCGCTTTTGAAATATGTAGGGGATTTAGCAGCTGTTTGAAGTGAAGAGGGACTGCTTTGTCAAGGGGGGACGTCGAAAACAACAATAACAACATCATAGGAGTGTGGCTGTAGCAGTGCTGTGGCCTAGGGTTGTGACCCGCTCCCCTTCCACCCTGCCTCCGGGTCACTGTGTTGCTCAGCAGCTCCTGCAAAGAACTCGATTCAGCTGAGGGCCTGAAACACACATTACCCACTGACTGAGTGACTGGCTGACCTATGACTCCAGTATTACCTGGAGGTATTACAAAAAACCTTGGATGGCTGTTTTGTGCAGCTCACAGTTGACATTTCAAGCCGAAAGGGAAAAAAAGACTCAGAGAATAAAAAAAAGAGCAGAAAAACAAACCCCAGCTCTCCAAGTCAGCAGATGCCCACATTTAGGAAATAACTTCACATTGGAAGAGATGAGGGACAAAGGAGCCGCAACTCATTGTCGAAGCAGTCCATTGTCTGGCAGTTTGAGAGCTGGCGAACGCCACAAGAAAGGTCACTGGTCACTTCCATTTGGACCTGCACATAAATCCCCCGCTGTCTGGCGCAGTTAATAACACAGCCGGCTCTGAAGGAACTGCCATGCAATAAAAAAAGGAGAGAAAAATGTATTTTGTTTTGACAACACCTCCCTGTCCCTTTACAGCCACGGGCCTTGTGCGCGTCCTTTTGCGTTATTTATAACTTGAATGTGAAAAACAGAGACATCTCTGCAGTGTGCATTAGAAGACGAGCCTGCCAAACGCCTCGCTTCGCTGCGGCTTCCTCTTCTGTTAAATCTCCCTGTGCTTTTGGTGTAGAGAGTGTTTTATGGCGAGTCCCTCGTCAGGATTAAAATGTAGATCCAAGTGCCACAGGGACGGCATAAATTCTGCATCTCCCACTGTGGAGCCACAAGTGGTGGAGCTCGGGGAGTGTCCTTGAAGTATGAATAACATCACATGCTATATGTGTCATCTGTTTTATAGTAATGACATGTCCTCAGAACAATCTGGATGTCCTGTGGGCCATAAGTCTGTGATTGAGAGAACGACATGCTTCCCTGGCCGTGGATTTTGTGAAAGACGATACACACATTATAGCACAGTTCACATGTTCTTATTTTAATACGAAAACTATATTTGCAGAAACAAATGAATGTTAGTTGAAATGTGCCCGATGGCTGAAGCTGTGTCAGTGGACGTACAGAAGTCAGATTCAGCACCATGGAACCGTTTATCAGTGCTAATGCAGTGGAGCGGCTACGGTCAAGGACCAGGGATGAACCTGCTCTCTGCTCAGTAAATCAGAAGAGAACTCCAGGAACACGAGGGAAAGCGCTGGTCTGAGTACAGTTCTTCGACTGTTGGTCTTAACTGGTCTGTGGGATGAGCGGTACGTTGTTTTGCAAATCTACAGCACACCCCACTTCCATATTTCTTGGAGTTTCTTGCACAGTGCAGCTTAAGTCTCTGAGTATAAGCCAATTTGGATTAGCTCCACATTTTAGACAGGTTCCACTTGGGATTTACAATACTTTTAGAACAAGTTCCTCCCCGAGCACAGCTTTAAAACTAAATGCATCAACAACATATTTATCTAACATCCTTTTTCCCTCCTATGTTAATTCACAGATTGTTGCATATTCAATGCTAGAACTCACCCCGTTCAAAATAACTTAGCAGGCTGAGGTATTACTTTATGATACCGATAATTCTGAGCTTTTAGGCACTGTCGCCACGACAGAGAATGTGGTGTTGCATCAACATGTTTGGGCTATTTTCTTGAACATCTCTTAAACTCTTTTTTTCACTTGTGAGTTCATGCACAGACTCAGAATAAATCACCATTTCTTCTAACTCATATCCAGGCTTCAGGGGGCACCAGGCATTAGTCTCATGATGCTGGGTTTGTCGTGTCTTCCCAAGCTGTGATCTGCCTGAACTCTTACATTACAAATAGCTAGAGGATTTTTTACCCTCTTATCACATTTGCCAAGCAGGCCTGTCTCTTATCAGCTTTCTTTCCGCTAGAGATAAATGGGCTTTTGAAGATCGGAATAAGAGAGGTTTTTGCAAGCTAATTCCAGAGCCCCATCTGCAGTAGATTACAGATAGGTACTGGGGAGCAGAGAAAGATACATATATTAATATGTAGGTGGTGGAAGTATCAGGTTTAAAAGTAACTGGTGTAACAATGTCATATACTATAAATATCATTTCACACCAATCCTGATCAGAACAAAATGAAATAAACTTAGCCCATATCTGTGGAGCCTGCAGCACAGTAGAAGACAGCGATTGGCAAGCAATGAGTACAAAGACTCATCTCTTTAGTTTGTCATTTTTCAAATAGAAACAGGTATATTTGAGAAGAATTGTAAAGCTACTGCCATCCCGTAATTTTTTACATAACAATTTAAAAGATGAAATATGGAATTTAGATTGAATAATTGCAGTAACATGACCAGAAAATAGAGCATATACAAAATATATCAAAACATACATCTGATCTCTCTATTTCAGTGATTATATATTGTCAAACACGATGACACCTTCAGCCAGACTGTGTGCTTTAAAATGATTTTTTTAGATGATTTTTACAAAATTCACAAAAAGAGTGCCAGTGATAATGACATTCGAAGAGAAAATAGCACAATGTATGATATTAAGATTCTTGCTATTGACCACAGTATGAATATTAGAGTAAAACTCAAAGAGACAACAAATATAGCACATGTAACGGAGTTGCTATATAACACAACACTCTGCAGGTCCCTATGGAAATATTAAAGTAATACCCTGGGAGAGCATAAAGTAGGGCAAATCACTATAAGCTCACAATTGCGACGCGTCTAAGCCCCTATAGGATTATTATGGGAATGTTATAGCACGTTCTTCCACTCATAAGCAATAGCACACTCTGATTTAGGAGCAAGAGACCACAAAGTTACTGTCGGTTACAGACTTGTGCCATAAGTGTTGAACTAACATTAACAGGCGACATGTGATCCAGTCTGACCTTGATGGCTGGAATTCCTGGTGTGATGGGGCAAGTTAACAGAATTAAACCTCTCCTCTCAGTGTTTTTAAAGTCGGACACGGGACGGACTCCTATTGCGTTAATGTCCTGCGTGGTGGATTTAAAGAGTGCGTGATAACAACCGACATGATACTGCAATAACAAGGACCTAAAACATGCTATAGGACTATATGTTCACACGCAGTGATGTCACATGATTAAATAATACAATATACCTAACTATGTATTCATATCTCAACAGGATATCAGAAACCACAGTTCGAACGACATGTGTTAAATTTCTAACCCCCCCCCCCCCCCCCCAAAAAAAAAGAAAACACGCGTCAGTCTCAGGTATAACTTCATCAGTTTCAACCAGTCAGTTTCTAGAGGAAGTCAATTCAGAAATAAGGCAACAATTCCAAAGTAAAGACCGATTTTGACATGTGTGAAGTAAGTTGAGATGTTATTCAAGGCTCGATCCTCTTTGCTTACACAACGTGTGCGGCGCCTTGCTGGAAAGCAAAATGCGCCAGCCACCCGGCGGAGACGAATACAAGAGAGAAAAACCCCTAACAATGAGCCGCGTATTCAGATTCCATGTTTTATTTCGACGGAAACTGTGCATATTGTTCTTTCTTAATGCTCGTTCGCGAATATTTCCCCTGAAAGCCAACGAGAGCAACAAAAGCATCGGTGGAATTTCATTAAATCCTTACCGAGTCCAAATGCGCCGAGGATATCCAAATCACCCAGGCTGGAGCCAAGAACACGCATTCATACAGACATGTCTGCGAGCCTTAGTAAGGTTAAATCCAATTTGGAAAAAAATACATTGTTCAACGATTTTGACGATGAGAACATTCACACAAAATAACCTGCGGGAACAATAAATCTTCACTGAGGGGATTTTTTTCCTCCTCCGCCGCTCAAAAGAAAAAAAAGCGACGAGACCTTCATGGAAATAGTATAAAAATGCAGTTTCTTCGACTTCGTTAAAGTTCTTTAGGCCATTATTCGGTCTCCTTGATATAAAACAGTTGATCTTTGTCAAGCCACAGCACCGCTCGCGGGATTCCAAATCGGATGGTGGAAGCGCCGATGACAGATCGTTCACAATAGATCCCCCCAAGTATTTGTCGACCTCAAGCAGAAAATGCGACGAAATACATATCCAAGAGCCGTGCGGATGCTTTTTAGTGAATTACAGGGATCATCTGACAGTTATCCATAAGATCCCGGCGCGTTTAGTGTGGCGAGAAGTCCCGAAAAACGCAGTGCGCTCCGCTCCTCTCCGACCAGCTCTCCGTGCGCAACAGAGAGAGAGACTGGGCTGCGCTTCGCGTCAGCCAGGGTGTGTGTGTGTGAGAGTGTGTGTGCGTGTGTGCGTGTGTGAGTGTGAGTGTGGGTGTGTGAGAGAGAGCGAGAGAGAGAGAGAGAGAGAGTGAGAATCTATGTGTGTGGCAGCAGCTGTTCAAAATGAGGACAGGACGAGACCAGAGCAATCAATGTACGAGGGCTTGATCTGATTTGTTAACACTGTTCCCAACAATGGAGCCAGGTTTTTTTAAGCACTCTTTAATCATTTATTTCATTCCAGTTTTTTTAGCTAGGCGTAACCGGATATACCAGATAATTTATTCTTTATGTATGTTCATTTTATTTGGTTTAAGATATTTCCTAAGCGTGTCAACATATTTAGTTTGTCCGATTAAGTACAGTACAGAATGTAAATATGTCGTGTATGGTCAATAATTGAGCTGCAGATTTGTTTCTATTAGGTCATTTAAGGAGTTTCATTAGGCATCCCAGAAATGCACGGTGCAATAGTTAACCCATACTTCTTCCCTCATCTTATTCATGACATCATATTGTGTCTCTAGTATCAAACTCATTGTGGCCAGGACCTTTCAAAAGAAGAACAATATGTTATTTGGAATATTTATTTAAAAATAAAATCTTTGAATATGGCCAAAAATAATTTATATACGCATCAAGTACACAGACATTTAAAGTTGGCACAGATCTAGAAATCGCCCTATTGACCCCTCCAGTCTGCAACGCTTCCCTAAAACCCTCAATAGCCCGGGGAGTATGGCTTGGCATCAGTCCTGACGGAGCAAGGCTGTCCATCTGCTCATTTTCCACAGTGAAGATGTTATTCTTAAAATGTACTTTAGAGGAGAACTCTCGGAGGCTCGAGGAGGAGGATAGGGCTTTGACGTCTCCTACAAAGTTAGCCCTGTGGTTATCCTGTTCACTCTTATGGCCTGCTTAACTTAGCCATGATTGAAGTCAGGTTGAAAGAGGCCGTTGCTTGCAAAATGCCTTGGCAGAGTAAGGGGCTCCTTTACAACTCCACCTCCCTGTGGAGTTTTCTGGAGACAAGGAGAAGATTGCTGTTTACTTTCTGCCATGCTGTGTTATACTCCACAGTTACCCCCGAGAGGATGGCAGCTCTGTTGTGAAACAAATCCCTTTTATGAGGAATGATAAATACAGTATTGTGTATGGATACCTAATCCACTGGGCTACCCACCCCTAACTGGGCATCTTTACATTATGCCTGGAGGTTAGGCACCGTCTCGCATGCTACAACAATAAGAGTTATGCGGGTTTTTGTCAGGAATGCAAGCCTTGTAATTATTTCCCAGCTGACTGTGATTAAGGGCTGCCATCCCATACACACACACACAAACACACGCACGCACGCACACACATACGCGGGTCAGAGTATCTTGAATTTGACGGAGAAAAGTTGAACGCCACTAAATATGACTTTGGTCAACGGGGAAATTGGCTGTGATTTTGTTTGTCTTAGAAAATAACAACTCACCAAAAGCAGCTGAACAAAGTCTGCGACCAAAAAGGAAGAACATACATGACGCTAAACCTGGGAAACATTCCAGGACGACGCACGGAACAGAAAAGCAGATGTGGGACCAGCAGGACATCGCGAAAAACTGGCCTCGTAGACGCTAGAGGAAACAATAGACATTTAAGCCATAAAGGCACCATCAGCCCTAAGGGTCATATTGTAGCTGCTTCCTCCCATCGTTCTTCCAACCCAATGAAGAAAACCTGGTGCAAACATTGTGTTTGGTGCACTGTTCATGGTTTGTAAAGACATTCTTCAGTCTCCATTTTAAAGGAATAACTTTTGTGGCAATCTAAAGAGACATTGTGTCTTTTTTCCCATTTGGGTCATATTTCCTGTTGACTACACATCAGTAAGCCATACATCTGAGTTTAACTGGGGGTTTGTTCACAGTTGCAAGATAGTGCAAAGCTGTACGATCCATAGTGTGTACAGGACGTGTATTAAAGCAGGCTGGCTTTACAAGCTAATAGCACATATAGAAGTTTTGAAGCTGCTTAAGAGCTGCTTATGGACATATGAGAGAAGCTCGAGTGGGATTCAGTCTAAAGCTTTAGAGGCCACATATAGCTCTCCAGGTAGTGTTCCAACCACTACAGTACATCACCTCTGAGAAAAGGGTGGGGTGTAGTTTCTGTCCTTCAGCACTTTAACCATTCAGTGTTGGGCCACTAATGCTGCCGGTCTCAGCCTGGAGGACAGTTAATCTCAGGTAAGCCAGCGCTGACTGATAGGACCTAGATTCCTGGTCCAAATATCTGCCTTGTGGAAATAGCATCTGGCAAATAACCTTCTCCTCAACAGCTTTACAAAAGAGGTGCATGTACAGTAATAGCTGTTAGGTGAAGGAGTCAAGGTTCATACCTGTTGATTTTAGATGGAATATTGACAGTAGGTGTTAATATCGACCACGATGACAGAGATTAATATAAAGCTATTAGCAACATATTTCTTGGAGGATGGTTTTTACTGGTAACAGCCCATCAATCGGATTTGGAAGGAGAGACTTTATAAATCCCGAGGGCAGACAACTACAATTAGCCTAGCAGCTGATTTCAGAATGAGAAGACTGAGTGTATGCTTTAATAAAGTCCTTTGGAAGGGATAGAGACACAAGCATGTAGCATATATATTTATATATTGTTCTTTAATTAAACAGCAGCACTGGGCAGTTTGTCTTACTAGTAAATGACACTGTAAGTTTGAATCCCATTTATCTCTACTTTGAATCCTTGCCCTTAATGATGGTGGAGAGGTTCAACCTAGACAGTCCGCACCAGAACCCAACAGTCAGGTTTTATTCCATTTTATTTCTGCAGCTGTACATTGTAATTTCTATCTGGAGAGAGCCTTGCAGAAGCTATGATTTATTCATTATGGGGGCTCGAGTATGATGGAACAACAGGATGAGAATGACTCCCATCTTTCAATATGGACAACATTTCTCCTCTGGAGTACTCCAGAATACAAGTAGTGACACTGAGAACAGAGGCCAGAGGATGTTTGATACTTTGAAGGACTCTTTGGAAACCAAACTAAAAGTAAAAGGACTTTACAGTAATAGAGGAGCTCTAGAGATATACAAGGGACCTACCTACTAAGATTAGAGAAACTAAAATATAGACCGACCCAGTAATGATTTTTCATGGATGTGTAGTCTGCAACTCTCTGACATCATATTCCTAAATCTATTCCTTCTGTCGTGCTCGTCAAGCAGCTCGTTTTTTAACCGTCTTGAAAGTTGTGCTCATCAAAGCCCTCGTGGCAAATGTTTCCGGAGGTTCCTGCTCGACATGAAAAGTTGTCCTGATTGATCGAGGCGATGTAGAACAAAAAGCGCCCTCCGCCAGGCACATTAAAAATGAATTTTCTCTGGGATTGAAAGGGCTGCGCTGCTAGGGCAGACGGAGACGAGAGCTGGTAACTCTGCTAGTTTGCCTCGGGAGCCCCTCTAGCAGCTAGTCCCAGATGATCCATCCGTCAGCCTTCAAGCCCACAGAGGTGAGTGACTGTTTGAAGGCTCTGCCGGCTACCTTATCCCGAGGCTTAACAATCCAATATTGGTTGTTGCCGAAGATAATTACTCTCCATTGATGCTAGAATACCCAGGGCTTGTTGCAGCCATTTGCATTGCCCAACACCACAGATCGATCGGGGGGAAAGCAGTTGGACGCTGATAACAGTGTCAGTTAGACTAGTGTTTCTAGGAGGGATGTTATTCTCTCTCTGGCTTTTATTCTCCTACACCCCCACCCTCTCACGGCCTTCCTCCCTCACTCCCTCCTCTTTCAATGAACAAGGTAAAGAACGACTCCCACTGATAGAATCAGCAAGGACATTGCCGTCTTTATTCTTCCTCCAAAAGCATGCACATGTCACCTTGACATCCTTTATCTCATTCGAAGTGCTGGCACACGAAGATGTGCAAACTAGATCCTGCATTTGATACACGATTGTTTATGGACCCGGCGCTTTCATTTAGCATCCTCCTGAGCTGTTTGGCAGATTGACTGAAGCAAAAACTAGAAAACATGAAAACAGAAGAACAGTCTTGTTGCAGATTTGTCTCCACTATGGTATAATTTACACACAAAAGAAAGATGGAAGTAGGAGACGTGAGATTAGCAAGTAATGTATGTGCACTTAGTGTGGTGCCTGCAATAACAACCTCTGATATGCTCCACTGCAGCGTTTCACTCTGAGAGGACGGCCATGCCACTTGCTCCAGAGATATAGAGCCCACATGCAGGACCACCAAACCCGACCAAATTATGCGGAAACACTGAAAGTGTTGCAATAATCAGAGCTATCTGGGAAACGGAAAATGAAAAAACAAGTGGTGTCATTTCCCCTTGTAATACAATTTCCATTCCTTTAACAAGATAAAAGTGAATTGTCCTCAGAAATTGTGAAAGACGTTTCCAGATGAATTTTTCATGCACATTGATAATTTAATACAGACTGGCACCAGTTTATTAACATTCTATGACTTATCTTGCTCTCTGAGAATAATAACCATGTAATCTGTGGCACTTTGGAGGGAACTGCCATTACTCTGATCAGGTGGCCAAAGGTTGTTGCTGTTTTAATAACAATACTAAAAGTCTGAAGACAGCACTGTCGGCTGTAGGTGAATTAGATTGCATAACCACCATTGTAAAGGTATGAATTATAACTACAAAAAACTAAAAAAAAGAAAACAGATGACCATTTACTCTGACCTTTCATTACAGAAAATCAACAAGCTATTGTGGAAAGAAAAGAGATTCCACACTGAGCCAGAAAATAGATAACATTTGAGCCAACAGTGGGTTCTCCGAAGGCAATAAGGTAGCAATGGTGTCCAAGTCCTGGCTAAGAACCACTCACACAGCCAGACAAGCTGTCCGACATTCACGGCCAAGTCGCACGGATAACAGACACAAAGATAAGTGTGTAACTCTCCATACCTTTTGTATCAGAAAACCACAGATAGCTGAAAGCAAAGTCAAACTCTGGAGCAGTGCAGGTGCAGCAAAGGCTAAAGACATAAGCAGGAGAAAATGACAGAATATTTGTTTCCATGAAAAACACAGAGTTGCTGGAAGAGGCTGGAGTAAGATTAAATATAGGGTTACCAAAGCAAAGACCTAATCCATTCAGAGAAAAATGCCGGGTCTCTGAAGCACATTTGTTGTGCGACCTGAGGTTTAACAACTGGCATTATAACTCCATTTCTCATCATTACCTCCCTGCACTATATAGCACTGCAGAGATTGGGTCAACCAGGGAAAAGAGCAGAGCGAGTGGGAGCAACACGCAGCCGCGATAAAAGAGTTGATGGAAACCACAAAGGATATGAAGGATATATTATTGAAAATCCCGGATGTATTTCCTGCAAATTCCAATTTCAAATTGTATGTGTGCACCATTGCGAATGTCCTGATGTAACAAACACAGAAAAAGGGTGATTGTGTCTGCATGATTGCGTATGCTGAAGCAGTTGTGCACATGCGACTTCTTCACGGTCACCATATGCTCCCGCATTTCTCGGTGGAGGATTGCATGGAGGCACAAGTGCTCCCAGCAGTAAGTCAGCGTAGTGTCAGATATGGAAATCCACCAGCATTCATGAATGATACAAGGCCTGCTCTTTAGCCCCACACGCCAAAGGATTTGCCAGGGTGGATGAGGCAGATGCTTTGACAGATTTAAGGGAGCTGGGGGAGGGTCTTTTGGCTTCCCAGTGCGTTGCACACTAACTCTCTAGTGTTACAGAAGTGTATAATAAGACCCCTTGAGGAAAAGTGTTGGGCTTAAAAAGGGACAAAAACAACAAAATCTGATTGCATTCAAGACCTTATTAACATATCCTTTCACCAGCAGAGGATGCCACTGGTATTAATTCAGCAAGACACAGCTGCTGGGGCACCGCGATTTCTATTTTGACTCTATGATTTAATCAATTATGGCTCTAAAACTATGGCTTAATTAACTACATGCACAGGCGGCTGCTTTTCACAGGAGCCATCCAAGAAGACAGGAAAACAAAATGGCTGCCGGCTTCCCTCGTGCTTAAAATAGAGGCTAAAATAGTGGTGGGTAGATGAACTATGCCCTGTGCAGTTTATTGATTCACAGTTTTGTCTCAAAGGAGACGTGGTACATGAACATGATGCTCTTAATTCTGTCTATAGCAATTTTTTTCCAAAAAAAGAAAGAAGATATGCTACAGCTTTCCCAGAATACCATGACCGTGGCCCATTTTCAGTATTTCTAACAAACAAAAACAGATGGTTGGTTAGTTAACATCTTATAAAGGGATTAAAAATGGTTGTTTTCAACTTATTTTAGTGTCTATGGATTGTTGCCCATTAATATTATTACATTTACTTTCTAATGATACAATCCATAATGCTGCCTAGTTTCTGCACGAGGCAGAGACAGCAGATAGAGAAGCTGAGTAATCTAATATTAGTCAGGGCAGGAAACCAGCCTCCATCAAATCGGAACAATTGTCAAAAAAGTCCCCATTGCAAAACACATATCAACAGTCAATGAGTTAAATAAAATTTGATTAGAAATATCACATTATCATCCAAAATGAAATGTAATTATGGACTTAGACGCCAGCTGTTTACACTAATCCCGTAACTTAACTGGTGGCAAACTTCATAGTTGCTCAAAAATCTAGTCTACTTGGAGAACTCAAGGTAAATAAACCATTAATCAGCTAATTGAGTTCAATTCAGATTATTTTATATAGCCCAATATCACAAATTGGCCTCAGAGGGCTTGAGAGGGTCAGGTGATCTGAGGATCTAAACACCACCAAACCAAAAGTCACAGATGGAACCAATGTATAACTTGAAGAAACTAGAGCAAGGATGGAATAACGCCGCCATTTCACGAGCAATGAGTGTGTGACACCACACACTGAACATTACCACTTTAATCAGCCAACAAATCAAGCTTGTAAATCTCTATTTTCTTGATACACTACCCCTGTTGTACACTTGTTTGGCATTTAACTGAAGAATAACCCCTTTATACTGGGAGCATGAGGAGTCTGGAACATTATCACTAGCTAATAGCAAATTAATGATGAAGAACCAAGAAAATTACTGAAATTAGATTTCAACCATTTACAGCACAGCAATTGTCTTTATTCAATCACATCTCATTATTGTATGAAGTACAGTCCAACTAACTCCATGCCTAAGGCCCATGATTACTTAATACTGAGTTTGTATGCAAGGACTGTGGGAAGTAACAATGCGACAAGAAAACCCATTTTACTGCTTGCATAGTTATACAACCTCAGCCAGTGTGGAAACCAGTCCCCACAAATGAGTTAAGACATTAACACCATTCAGATGGTTTCCATTTTAGCCCATAATTGTGTGTGTCAGTACTAAGGCCTATATTCTTAGCCATAAGACCCTTGCCCTCCAAACTAATGGCTTCCACATCCGAGGTTAAGGTTCTCAACCTGAATATCTTAACCTATAGAGAACCTTAGAAGGAAATGTGTTCTCAGCAGTTCTTGGGGAAAAAAACCTTTTCTCTTTCGACTCTTATGCGCCGCCTCAACACCCCAAATTGATAACTTTTAATTCATTTTGATGAAGATGTCTGCTAATCTGTGGGGCCTTTGTGTATGTAATATGGATTAGGCACTTTAGCTCAGGGAGCTCAGTCATGATGCCAGAAAAGCCTCTTTGCACCACAGCTCCTTGGTTGATCATCATCACAGCCACAGACCTGCTATGACTTCTAACCCCGTCCTCTCTCGGGACTAACCCTGTACGACCACACCTCTCATTCCCCCAAGTGAGCTGCCCTCACCCTCCTAATGCCAGAGCCCAGCAGGGATGATGGGGTGATAGAAGACTGGTGCAAGGACAAGGGCCTCGCTAATTACACCAGAACAGCTCCAGAGACATCATATTCATATTGGTCTTTTGTTCCTTTGTTCCATTGTGCCTTTGTTGACTGGCTGCAAGGGTGTTGATCATAACGTCCTGGTTGCCTGTACTTCATTACATGCACTGAAAAGTGACGAAATGCATATAGTCCACCGTTTTCAAACTTAGAAAGATTCCACTGTGTTTGATGTTCAAATATGATGTTATTGGAATTTGTTTGAGCTTAATATTTCCTTTCCCAGTAACGTAGCTCTGTGCAGTTAGGTTTTCCATTTAACAGGTTATCTAAATTCAATAACACCGAAATCCCCAAACTAAGTGCATGCATGCTGCGCTGCATTAGAGAGAGGTGACGCACACAGAAAGGGAGAACAATACAAAAGGAGACATCGTACTGTGCAGCTGAAGGCAAACATCTTTGATCCAAAGAATAGATACATCTAAAAACTGTACTGTGACTGCATTGAAAGTACACAGTCTGTGGTTGTGCTTCATGTGGGACTATTACAGAGTTGCAGCTGGGTTCTGCTTCCACTGTGACTCAAAGGAGCTGTATTCAACATTCAAAGCTTTAAAATAGCAGCAAACAACTAAGTGTTGTAATGTCAATGTGTGTCGCTATCCGAGCTTCTCGTTGCTTTGTTGTCATAGCAGGGCCAACCGCGTGGCCTTTAGTCCGTATTCGTACATGTGATCTTGGCCTTCTGGTCAGCTCTTGACCACTGCTCTGCTGGGCTCTCATATAGCGGTAACACCTGATAACGCCGTCCCCAACGACATCGTCATGACTGAACCGCATCACCCGCCCGATTCCCCCTTTGGTCAGCACGAGCAGCGTTAGCTGTGAACCGCCGGCTCGCTGTCCCCATATTGAAGGCCGATGCGAGGCAGCTGAAAGGCTCCCCATCTCGTCGCCTGATTCATTTGAGAAATGCTTTTTAATTCTGAAGGATTGCAATTGCTTAATTCATTCAATAAAATATCAGGATGTCTCATGGCTTATGAGACCTTCATCAGGGTTTGGTTCGCAAAAGTATTCTGATTGTTGAAATCACTTAAACAGTACAGACAGTGTATTTATTACAGCCTGCAGATGTTCACAAGATTAAGCTGTTTACTACCTCAAAAGTCGACAAAATCTGGACTTCCTCCCAACGAACAGTATGTATTTCAGCAATAAAAAAGGTTGTTATCAAGCCACGAGCTGGAAAGCAGGGGAAAGATTGCAGAAGGGGAAGAGAGGAAAAAAGCCTCAACACAAAACCACTCGATCCCTCTTTAATGGAAAGCAGAACGATGGCAGCTGACTGGAGTTCCATCGTAAAGACAAACACGCATTAACTGGGATGTTTTAAAGGGAACAACAGAGGGTTTTTATTAAATGTCTTAAAGCTTTAATTGGTGCCTCTGTTATTTCCTCTTCAAGGGACTGAGGGTAACAGTAAACCCAGTGTCAAAGAGGAGGGCCTCACTGGCTGTGGCGAACCAGCAACCGGCTGCCCTCATTGGGCCTCTACATCTGTGATCTTTACCAATTGAGCTCAAAGGGCTATGCTCCCCTGCCCCCAGCTGCCAACAAGGCAGGCCTCTCAGCGAGGGCCTGGGAGCCTAATCGGCCTGGAAGGGCCCTGTCAACCACTCAGCCTCAGGGTCACATATGGAAGTGACTAGAGCTGTTCTAAGTCACCTGGGGATATTCATAACTCTCTAGCCTGTTTCCTTAAACTAATAATTGAGGAGAGCCACTTCTTCCTGCGAGTTGTGTCAGGCGATATCATGGCACCAATTTTGCACTTTCCACTAGCTCTCTCTCTCTCTCTTCCCGCTAAACAGGAAGTAGATATCTCAGGTAATAGCTGTAACACAATTGCACTCTAAACAGTTACAGATTTATGTCCACTGGAGATTTAACTTTTGAGCTGCAGGGGAAAGCTAGCTATTGAGTTCCAGTAAATGTAGACCACCACTTCATGCAGAGGTTCAAAGATGGATGTCAAAGCAAAACCACTACTCTCGGGCTCTTGCTCTTATATGACATACACATTTCAGTCAAAGGACTTTATGTACATTAACTGTGTTTCTCTCTTTCACGTGGCTTTCCTGTTTTAATGTGGCACGGGTGGGATCCAGTAGACAGACCGTAGAGCTAGTAAACCGGATACTCTCCTTGAGGAGAACAAGTGCTCCTTTATGTGAACAGTTTACAGCTCCATATGTATTTTCAATTCAGATTTATTTAGTGAGGGGTTCAGGAAGACCCCTGAGGGATCCATACGGCTTATTGCTCCATCCCCACCTCTCTTGTTAGATTTACGTCCTACAACAACACAAAACAAAACTCTTGTTTCTCCCCCAGGAGCCCAGCTGTGAATCCGAGCAGCTTCTATTTGTGCAAAACACGCAACACAGAAAGAGTGAGAGAAAGACAAAAGCTAGCTAAATTCACACTACCTGGCTTAACAAAGTAGGAGGAGTAACACAAGTTGGTGGATGGAGGTGGGAATCACTGCAAAATGCATAGTAAGCTTTATGGCGGTGACACATGCTAGCCAGTCCATAATCATTTTGAGAAGGAGACACAATTGCTGAGATTCAGCCAAGTGAGTCTAAGTGGGATTGATGGAGCAAAGCTCCGGCACTTGCCCAGTCTGAAGACACATTGAGGTCTACGGTGAATACTGAGCTCCTGCCTGGGCTCACATACAACATGATCTGGGCTTTACACAGTCAAAGCTCTCCATCCTTCCTGGCATTGTCTTGTCTGACATGTTGAAGGATGTGAGGGAGTCGGGTGCAGACAAAGGCCTCTCCCGGCTGACCCATTAGCCGGAGAGAGCGATGTCCAGAGCATTAGAGCATGTCCCCTGCTCTCGGGTGGGGGCTGTTTTATTAATGAGCCAATCGAATGAGTGCAGGCTGGGGGCTGGTCACTGCTGACTGTAGGAAGCACCTTGGGCGGCCAGCCTGGTGAGTGAGTGTGGCTGGGAGTCAGAGGACCGATCCCGGTAGGGGCCCCAGCCAGTAATGTACTCCCTCGCGGTGCTCAGCGGAGGCACGTTTGACAAATGGACTCCTTTAGCAGAGCTTTGCCGGGGGGATCTGGGCTCTGGTGTTGGCTCATGGCTGGTTTACCTGCCCACCGCCATGCTCGCTTCTTCATCTGCACTGCCTCCCCTGAGCTCAGACAGCCACTGACTGATAATGAGGCCATGTACACATGAATGGATGGGCCAGGCTACCAAAGACACACAAACGTGCCAGCAACACACACACACACGCACAAACCGAGCCTGACTGTGCTGAGATAGGCTGCTGGGCGTACAGTACAGCATGTTGTCCGTAGAATTGTGTTGTAACTGCTCCTATGATATGTATGATGGATTAGAGTGAAAAACGGGCAAAAAAAATTGTGATTAGCAACAAGCTTTGGCCATTAGTCAATAATTGGATGTTTGATTTGATTTAAAAAACACTACTATATAAAAATGTGATTTGGCTTTCGGAAAACCTTTAAAGATTTTCTTTGACAGTTAATTTACTCATGAATTCCATACATCATATCTAAAGCAGACAGACAGGAACTCGATGCTTTGGCATTTGCGGCACACTCACTTTCCCAAGATTAAACTTTTGTTGACATTTATCTAGCTTAAAAGAAATGTAATCTTTAACGGACTTTCTTTCTTTTTTTTTTTTTTTTGGGCAAACAATCTCTTGTTTTCCAGTGTGGTGGCAGATGCTGAGGTGGGAGATAAGCATTGCGACAGATCTGGATGTGTGTAAACAAGGAGCTGAGTGCATTTGTGTTTTCTTCATGCGGTGCAGGATTGTGACAAATTCCAGAGCAAGTCTCTAGTGAGTCCCACTGCTTTGGTGTCGGCACCGAGCGGCTGTCTGTGCGTGATGGAGCCGAGAAGCGCTGAGCACCGCGGTCTCCCTTGGGATGCGTGCCGAACAAGATGTCGCCTGTCAAGCGGGGAACATTTGAAAATAAATAACATCAATGATGATTTCAGTTTACTTGTCACGAGCGTGTGCGCTTTGAGAAGTGATGCCATCACTCTGCCGGGGATGCAATCGCTCCTCTTCCTTTCCCCCCTCTCTTCTGAGACAGGCCTTGGCTGCCAGACGCACTGCATTTCCTATTCAGATTCAACATCAATCTGTTGGAGGCTCCTGATATCAGTCTTAACAAACTGCACGGTGAGACGTGTGCAGTGAACACAAAAATAACAATGGTGGATTACTTAATAGGCCTTCTCTAAATATTTGAACATGTGTGCTTTCAATGGGCAGAGCATGTTATAATACCATGCAGTGTTTCTCCTATACAGGTTCGAGGGTCGGGAGGGGGGGGGGGGGACCGACCGACGGACACAAACTCAAACACCTATAGTTGGTGCTTTTGCCAACCTAAAAAAAAGTTGGAAACGTTAATATTTAAAGACGCTCGACAATTAAGTGTAGTATAAGAAATATTTAAAAAAGTAAAAAAATCGAATTAATTGTCAATATAGCGATCACATAACGTAAAACACTTACTAGGATAACCTGGATGCATTTGATTATGATCATATGTGGACTATAATCACATGTACTTTATTGTACACAATTAACCAAACATGTTCCATTACTTGCACCAATATGAACGGCTTGATGCATTTTGAGAATTAATATCCCTCTAAACTATGTTATATTATTGTTATACTCCAGATGTAGCAGTCTAAAATGACAAATGGCAAGACCAATAATTAGACCAACAATTACAAGAACAATTTATTAGCCTTGACTAGAACTCAGTTTGTTCAATAACTCAAAGGAAAATGACAGATGAGGCCATTCATCAGCTTCCAAAGTGTGTGTGTACTTGTATGCATGCCTCTGCACTCATTTGGCCTCAGCACATTGGATCGAAGCCCAGCAGGAGAGCCTGAACCGATTGCAGTCTCAAAAAAGACCAAAGAGCACTTGTAACACAAAGAGTTTCATCTCTGCTCCTTAAGGAGAACCATCTGTTGTAAAGCAGCCGTTCTCTCGCTCTCTCTCTTCGCAGCTCTACAGTCGATCGTGGGTCAAGAGCAGGAAAACAAATGTGCAGTGTGCACATGTGTCTGTCTGTCTGCCATTTCTCCAGCCAGAGATTACATATCAGAATGTTCTTTTGGCAGCGCCACAGATGAGAGAGGGGGAGAAAAAAGGTCCCCGAGGTATGGAGGATAGATCCGACTTCCTTAGAAAGGCATCATAAATTGTTTGCAGAGTGTCCGTCTCTTGAAGCCTGGCGCTCATCTCAAGTGGATGGAGACTGAGATGAGGGGAGGTGTTGAGGAAAATGCAGACGGACTGAGTGAGGGGAAGAAACATGTGGGGGAATGAACGGATGGGGAGTTTGCACACTGGGTTTGGCCGTCATTTACAGGGGATGTCTGAACACGCTTTCTGATGTATGGAGGCATGACCTGCCATGACAAGGCCAGCCATCCCACCTGTCCATGACCTTTCTGGCAGCACACACACCAAAAAGGGTAAACTGAGGGAGGTCAGGCTCAGCTGTGTCCGTAGCTGGGTATATTCTGACAGGGAGCACAGACCAGTCAGCATGCTAAGTGTGTGCCGTGGTCTTTCATCACCTCACAACCCCCTCCACGTCGCCCTATTTCCTAGCTGGCCTGCACAAAGTGAATCAACCTCTTGCTGTGCACATCAGAGCCACATGCCTCTAATGCAACCATGTATTTCCCTTTCACTCAGCACATACAGTGTCTGCCTTTGATTTGAGGCTCGTCTAAGGGGCAATCGATCATAGTTTAAAGGCCCCTAATCAGTAAGAGGAAGGAAAGACGAATACAATCATACATCATCTGTGGTTGCTGGCCTGCTGATATTCTCTACGCCGTGCTTTCTCTCTCCTTCCTATGTCACTCTCATGACTGTGTTTGATGTCTAGAAACAACCAGAAGCACCAAGAGCAATTCTTTGCATTTTGGGAGAAGAGATGTGGGTGGAGGAGGTGCAGGGAGGGTCAAAAACAAAGCACAGGACCCACCAAAAAACCCAAGGCACAAGATAACAAGCAAGAGAAAAAAGATGAAAGGAAAATGCACGAATGCTTCTCATGCAAATTATGCAGGCCCTTTCAAGAGTAATATTTAATGAATACGTCACCTTCTTTTGACCTATTGTAGTGCTGTCTTTGGGAGAACCAATATAGTAGTGACATGTCCTTCACCGTTTTCTATCCATGAGAATGTTCAAGATACATGTAAAAACAATGAGCTGTAGCTCTCCTTTTAAAGAAAATGCCCAGTGAAAGGAAGAAGTAACATAACGTAATGGGCACAGTTTCCCCAAGGTAGCTCACCTTGGAGAGGCGGAGCATAATCTTTGACATGCACAGGGACTTCAGATGTTGGTTACCAAAAGAAGAAAGGGATACACAGGGTAGGAGAGAGTGAGAGGAGTAAAACGTAAAACACAAGAGAGCAGTAGTGAGTATGAGCAGAAGCCCCCTGTCATTTGTGGCCTCGCGGAGCCTTTTAACTCTGCCTTCTCAGATGGAGCCATGTCGGGAGTGGAGAGCAGGAAAGAGGGTTAATGAGCAGCATTGACTCAGATCAGCCTCAACAGTGCCCAGGCCCCTGGCCTTTATAAAAAAAACATATCCTTTCACCCTAATTAAAAGGCAATGCTCTCTGTTCCAACCAACCCCCCTGTCTCCTCACTTTCAATCTGTCCATCTGGTGATTCCTTTTCTTCTCGACCCAGATCCCAAGTGAATGGTGGGCTGGTAATGGTGACATTTATATTTACTCAGCAAAACAAAGGAAACACAGTGGCTGTCCAGAAGATGCTTAATAGTCACGGGAAGGGAGAGTCGATTTGGATTGATCTCATCCTTCTCTTGTCACCAGTCCCACCGCTCTGGACGATCGTGCTGACAGGTTGTGGGATTAATTGACTCTGTTCTGTGGTAGTGGAAGCTCACTGCACATTCGGACGGCCCTTCTATTGGATTGCCAGAGAGAGCAAAGAAGCGAGGCCCTGTATCCCTGAATCCTTCTTCATCGTGCTGCATCGGTCCGTCTCTCCCCCCTTCAGAGTGCGATGCAATAAAATAGCCACGCAGGCATTATTAATGAACTAGAATGGGCAAGGAGGGAGGAGCTCATTTCTTATTAATGAGATGCTAACCAACTTGCAACCTCCCTGATAGTCCTATTAATGATCTTTAGTGGCCCTCAGGCCATTCCATCTCCCTCTCTCTTTCCCACTACCTGTCTGGCGCCCCTGCCAATTTGCTTCCCTCTATTTGAAAACCCACCATTTCGGCCTTCTTCTCTTAACGTGGCAGGCCTGAAGCAGGGAGGCGACTGGCGGGGTGGGGATGGGAGGTGGTGCAGGCCTGTAATTTGTGAAGGGGATTTAGACATTACAGGGGGAAAAGGGCTCTCTTGGGACCAGGCAGTTGATCAGCCGTGGCCCTGGTGGAGCAAGCCAGACAAATAACAAATGACAGCTCTGTGATTAAATCAAACCTTCTACTTTAAGTGTTGAAGTATCAGCCTGTCACTAACAATCTAGGGCTTGTTAAGCTCCCATCCCCTCCTCCCCCACTTAGGAGGCCTGCTGCAGAGTCCCATCAAGCGCCCATCCCCTCCTCATCCTCAAGACTACCTTCCTCTACCCCCAAAACACATCAATCAAACAGCTCCCTCAGGGCACCCTCCCACCTCCTCCCTCTGTTCTCCTGGCTAGCCATCTACTCTCAGGAGAATGTATGAAGTGACACTCCCCCACCCCCCCGACACGCGCACACACACCCACACACACCCCCATTCTTGGTGTTCAGCGACAGCATAAAATACATATTTTACCCATATCCTTTTATCCTAAAGATCCAACCAGATTCAGAGGAACTGAATATTTCAGCAAAATATTACAGTTTATAATGTGAAACAGACTTCTTTATTCTGCGATCCAAACCGTCATAAACCAAATCAACCGAGATGTCAACACTTTACCATTTTGAACTTTGTTTACAATCTGATTTAAAGCAAATAAATAAAGAAGAGATGCTAAAGTCAAGCTAAACACATTAAGGTTACCTGCAGGTTTGAGGACATTCATGGATGATAAATACTGTTTTGGTTCCCTTATTGTGCGTCTACATCCGCCATGTTGCAACTGCACAACCTGTTGGTGAGCGAACCCGGTCTCTGATGACATGACAACACTGCATCTCCCACGTGTCTCTGTAGCCTTTTCACACAACATTAACATCATCATGCCTTGCAGCTACGAAAGCTGCCTCCACCGGGGACCAACACGCTGGGAGTCAAACTGGGGCCAATGGGAGGGGGGCTGGGGCACCGCAACATTTATGATTTTCATCAGACCTCGCTCTGCCATCGCAGGTGGCCTGACTATCAGCGGATTTGATTGTCTGCTGGCGAAAATGGAGAGGGCATTAACCCCTGCAGTGGGGACATACTGTAAACCCGTAACAGGGAAGCCAACAGTCCTTGGAGGAGCACACATTCACAACAAGAGAATAGAACCAATGAGGAACGGGAAGAGCTCGACGAGGGTTAGCTGACCTCATAAAAGGTCTGGCTGCTTAGCTGCTCTGCTGCACGTTGGGCAGGCTGTTGATGTCTGAATGGTGACATGATTTAAGGCTAAATTAGTATTCATCACACCAGTCAGAAGCCATTAATCTAATATCCCCAACATGAAATGATATGCAAATTGTTGCCCATTGTAATGCTGTACCACGCGCCAGTGCTTCAAAATGGCCACTGCTGCATCTGCGTTACAAGTTCAGCACAATTAAACAATATCGGTGCTCGGCTTTGTCTCAAAATACAACTAATTGTGGCTAATCTCAAAATGTAAATACATGTATGTGTGTGTGTGTGTGTATATATATATATAGAACCGCAGCACAATATGTCAATCATACACACCTGCTCCACCACCCTGGTACCTGAGCAAATTGCAGCACCTGGGTGCAGCGGCACAGAGCAGCCTCTCACTAATCACGGTCACCATCTCTCTCTTTGTCTCACTCAGTCGAATGAGATTAACTGGCATGACAGAACAAAGAGTCAAATAGATAATTTGACTGAATTTAAAAATGATTAGAAAAGATGGAAGGCAATAATTAAACACATCGACACATTAGTATTGTGTGCGATTGTATAATAAAATGTAAATATACTGCATAACATTAGAAAATCAATGCAAATCGTCAAAATTCAAAATAACTTTAATGTAGCATTTTATTGACGTTACCACATAGGATGAAGCCCATGTTTGTGAGAATGTTATCATCACATTTGCGACAACTACAATTCAAGAAGCAGTTTGCTGAGTGTGTTTTGGGGTCACGCTCATAGACATCCTGTACGTCTACCTGCCTGCACCACAAAGTCTTCAATCAAAACATTGTTGTAAAGCATCATTCATATCATATATTTGGATTAAGTGTGATAGAAGATTTACTTTTAGCCACTCAAAACTAAATACTAATGATAGAATCACACATTTAAAAACTGGTTTTCTTCTTTGTTACTCCATATTATCACAATATTCACTAAGCCAATTAAATCTGATATGTTTTATTTTCGACATGCATATTGATTTGGCTGTATGAGAGAGAGAGCATATACCCAAGGGTGAAATCATCACGGTTCCCAAAGGTTATCAATACGGTTAATATTGACCTGAACAATGATTATGTGCAGACAGTGTAATACTGTTATTATATTTAGACCTTCAGCTCGTCATCTGGACACGGACACACCCAGTTTTACCAAGACGTAAATCTTTCAAAACAAACAATGTTTTTCACACCTCACCGTCGTAAAAGGACACCGGAGGACAATTGTTTCTGGCGGGGTGCCCGGCTCTGAGGCTGAGGCCAGGGTCTGAGCTGTGTCAGGGAATATGCCTGGTGACAGATGCTCGGGAGACAAGGGCCACGGCGGAGGTCCAGGGAGAGCAATTAGCCCAAACGAAGCGACGATGTCGTTAGCTGGTCTTTATTAGCCTCAGTGATCAGTTCAGAGGCCATTAGTCTCATGCGATCAGAGACTTCCCTGGTTAGCTCGGCCCATTACTGCCGTTTGTTATTGCACATTTACACTGTTTCAAGGTGGTGAGACATATGTCTTGCTTTCCGGTCAGAGACAGATGCCGATTCTGAATATTATGGATGCGAGGCAGTTTGGCGATTACATAGCGAAGAACAAAACAACAATGAGTGACGTTGGGAATTGAGAACAAATCATGTCAGTGTTTGTCTTGTAAGCACTTGCATACCGTATTAGCATAATTACTACCCTTAACAAAACTTGCATAGCCTTTAACTGATTTACATGTATTATCCTGTCTTTTGATGGATACTTTTAGATCCCCATGCTTTTAAAAAAGACCAGGATTGTGTGGCAAACAATAAAATGAATTATACGGTTAGATGAAACTTTGTTATATTTGCGACACGCATTTTTCATTCAGTAGCTTTAATCTATCAACACTGTTTCCGCAAATAGCACCTGGTCCAAAGAGGGTCATGGGGGATGTCTGTGTCTAAAGAGATAAATTACTTTGCTGCATGGGGCTCCAAATCAGTGCTTTCCCTTTGAGTTATCTGCTGAGTTAGCTGCTTTCTGCACAGGCTCCGACCTGTTATAATAAAGAGGATCATTCTAAATAGAAAATAGGCAATGGTAGGAAGTCATAGTATGAATAGATACCAAAGTAACCAGCCATCACAACCTTCTGTTCATCTGGTTCTGCTTTTTGTTATTTATTTTCACAACTTTTGCAAGAACCCGGTCTACTCAAACATGCATAATGTGGTGGGAATGGTAGTACGGAACGTCTTGCTCTGAACCGCGTGTGATATCACTGGCTGTTGGGGGGCTCTGGGATATCTTCTTGTACACCTCTCTTCTCTGTCCTGTGTTGCATGCTGGGAAAGAGCCGCCCTGTGTGTTGTTCCTCTCCTTTGCCCGGGCCCTGAGAGACTTTCCTGCTAATGTTCCCCTCCTGTTTTACAGCAGTACTTCCTGGAACAGCCCCCCTTCGAGTCATCAGAAGCTACATTAAGGGAGCACTCTGAAGTCTTCCTCCACCACTAAGGGCCCCTGATAAATAACTTATGGGGGAGAGGATTCAAAACATCTCTCCTATTACTAGCCTCGATTCATTTTTTACAGTCCCTCGAGCCTCCCATCTGTCCTGCACTTCAAACACATTTGAATGCTCTGAGATACTTTCCCTATTCTATCCTATGGGATCCATGTGAAAGTAGAGAAGGAGGGGAGGTAGGGATGTGAGGGGGGTGGGTGGAAAGAAAAGGAATATGACGGAGCCAGGAGCTTTGAGCAGCACAATGTGCCGAAAGCATCTCTCCCCCATCACCTTCCTATCTGACTATTCTCCAAGGAGGGGAAGAAAGAACGCATTTGAAGGAGAGGGAGAGGAGGGAGGGAAAGATGTATGGTTGAACAGTCATTGTCCGACTCGGAGCTGCCACTCTGTCAAATTATAAGGCGTCCAACAACTCAGCTTTTTCTCATATTGCAATTACAAATTAGTCTGTCTGTATGTCTGTGTGTGTGTGTGTAGATCCATAAGGGTGGGCAGATGGGAGGGGACCTTCCTTTGGTGGGAGATGGCAGTTTTAAGCCACATAACGAGACAAACAAGCAAACCAACAGTTGTAATTTGATGTGATGTCGACAGTAATTGTCTTTGATGCTGCGGGTAGGCGCGAGGGTGGAATGGGGGCGCGGCGGGTCGGCCTTGAAGTGTTGTTATGGAACATAAATTGGGGCTGCCCGTTTTGTGAAAAAAATTCAGGCTCCCATATTTGCGAGGCCATCACAACAGCGTTTTAGTCAACCACCCTATCAGCCTAAATGGATTTTAAATTAGCAGTGAGTGCATGGCTAACAACACGGCGCGGCTGAAAAGCTGCCCACTCTGCGGAGAGAGGAGCATACATCTGACATGTATGGATTTTGATGGAGCGAAGATGGCTTTCACTGATCCCTTTTATTGAGACCATTTATTTTGTAACCCAGCTCTTGAATCAGGTCTATTCACATCTCAAGCAAATTCAATTTGAGCTCTAGATCAAAGATGTGCATGAGACCAATTTAGTGTAAAGTAAATAACAGGGAGACACTTAATCCAAAAGGTGATGATCTTATTTAACTAACATCACATAACATTTAATTATTATGCCTTTTCCTCTTAATTAATCAGCATGATTTCTATCCAACGGGTGCATTGAAAAGCCTCAACGTGGCCCCTCTGAAAGGGAATTCATTACTGAAGTCCTTGTCTTTACACTTCTCCAGGGGCCCCAATAGGAATTCTCTTATTAGAGTATATTCTAATGTGAATTAATATCCATGCTATTTGGGCTTCAACTTGCTTGTCGATTGACACCAAGTCCAACTCTTCTCTCTTCTGGCCACGATGCATCCAGTTACTAAATGTCAAGGGCCAGATGAGTACTCTGTGGATCTAGGTGGAAAGCACAACAACAGTGTCTTGATTTAATAAGGCGGGCCTCATTGTATCCCTACGTGAGTAAAGCTCATGAAGTCATGAAGGAATTAAGTTGTTTGAGGGCTAAACTCTGGTTTTTGGCAGACAATAAGGAGCATGCTATGTGCGAACCCCCTCCAGCCTCCTCAGTCTGTGTCGAGCTACTAAGATCGCTTTCATCCAGCCGTAAAAAAAAAAAAAAAAAAAGGACACGCGCAAGTCTTTCAAAGGACAAATACGGGGCGGGGGGTTTTGGGGAGCCAGGGTGAACTTTATAAGCAGGGATCTTACAGTTATAAAAGGTAAAATGCTAAAAATGTATGGAGGCATGTTTGGACGGGGGCCATGATGAACAGCTTGGCCAGCTGAGCAACATCACAGCGGGATGCCTAATAAGCTCCGCGCAATTTTTCACCCCATATTTTATCAATAAAAAAGCAGTTTAAACAGTCTCCCCCCGAACCGCAGCCGCTGCACTGCCTGCCATCTGGAGCGCTCTTTCATTTTATAATCCAACTGTCATTAAAATGCTTCTTGGCAGTTTACAGCTCGTTCCCCCTGTGCAGATGTGGAAGAGATCTTCAGACGGGGCCCTCTGATCAAAGTATTCGCTGCTGTCTGACTGAACACTTACCACCCTCGGGCCACCTTCCAGTCCTATCCGGACCTAATGCCTCCCTTTATTTATTGATTTCCACACTTCTCTATTTATCAGGTGCAACACTTCCTGCAGAGCCATGGTCAGCTCCAGAAGCTGGCAACGGTTGCCTAGAGGTTACAGAAGCAGGCTTGGGGCCGGGAGGTTGCATGTTGTGATCTGATGTGATTTTTCCCCCGCAAATAACGTAACCTCGCTAAATTACCTGGTGGATTTCACATTAGCTGAAAAGGATAGAATAACAAGAAAGCCCCACTCCTATTCTGGCGAACCCCGACTACAGTGGTATTATTTTTGTTGACTGGATGCAACTCGGCTGAAAATATGTTAAGATCCAGAAAAAATAACACGGTAAGGTAATTTATTTTCAATACCAGCTCTATTAGCTCAAGATGAAATCAACATTATCTTCAATCATAGAATTAAGTCACCTACATGTTGAATAAGAGCATTGTGTCAACAAATGTGCTCAGACTGAAATATATATATTATACACTACCGTTCAAAAGTTTGGGGTCATCCAGACAATTTCGTGTCTTCCATGAAAACTCACTTTTATTAATCAAATGAATTGAAAATTGAATAGAAAATATAGTCAAGACATTGACAAGGTTAGAAATAATGATTAATATTTGAAGTATTAATTTTGTTCTTCAAACTTCAAGCTCAAAGGAAGGCCAGTTGTATAGCTTATATCACCAGCATAACTGTTTTCAGCTGTGCTAACATAATTGCACAAGGGTTTTCTAATCAGATATTAGTCTTCTAAGGCGATTAGCAAACACAATGTACCATGAGAACACTGGAGTGATAGTTGATGGAAATGGGCCTCTATACACCTATGGAGATATTTCATTAGAAACCAGACGTTTCCACCTAGAATAGTCATTTACCACATTAACAATGTATTGTGTGTATTTTTGATTAATGTTATCTTTATTGAAAAAACAGTGCTTTTCTTTGAAAAATAAAGACATTTCTAAGTGACGCCAAACTTTTGAACGGTAGTGTATATCTGACAAAAGCACATATCATACTGCATGTAATACATCATATTCATTGCTATAAGTCACTAACACGTGTTCTTGTGAGTTTTGTAACTAATAACATGAGCTTCTCTGGCAGTAGGTCAACCCGTTGGCAGTGTCTCTGTATCATATCACACTGCCACATTCACTGTGTGCACACGCATGACTCGCAGACTGCCCAGCGACCCGCGGCCTCCTCCTCACTGATGTGGCGCGGCGCGCATGGCGTTAATGCTCCGACCGGGTGTTGATTGAGCTCCCCTGAAGCCAGTGACGCACGTTGCCTTTGTTTGGCAGCCGTCCCGGTGTAAGAACTGGGGCCATATTCCGCCCGTCAGTGCCATGTGTTCGCTCTCCTCCGAGCACAGCGGCTGATGCCACTCAACCACCATCCTCCTACCTCCCACCCCCTGGCATCTCGGTGGGCACCCCAGGGCTAGCGGGTCTGCACTAATGAAGTCAAATTAATTTAATGGATGCCCATGCTGCCTGCGTCTGTGGCGCTTGGCAGGGGGACAGCTTTAATGCTGGCCTCTGTCTGTGGCGCCAGACCTCATACATATCCAAGAGCTGCACTACGTCTTCGGAGTCGAGCCCAAACCGATAAGCATATCCGCTTCAGTTGCGCCACCGCGCCCTACAAAACTCAGCATTGATCTTCTGCGTCCATAAAAACCAAAGTGGCAGGGAGAGTTCTCCCTGTTTATTTTGGAGAGAGACCAGGTGTGTCCACTAATTAAAGCTCACTGAAAAGGCGAAGAGAAAATAACTATTAAATGAACATGAGTGACAGCCGTCGTTAATACCTGCTTCCCGCTGCCCCCTAAGCCTAAAAATCCCCCTGTTAACTTTTATGGAACACCCTTTGATACAATAATTTTTCTTCCCCCTGTAATCTTTCAAGCCCTGTACCTTTTCCCCTGGCTGGTGCAGATCAAAGCAGACGGGTTATGTGCATTAGGAACTGCAGAGGCTGGGGTTTCTGGCTTAATTAAAGGCAGCTGGCCCCTGTGTGCATTTGGGCCTGATCTCAGAGTGCTCTCCGGGGTTCTCGGCTTTCCACATCACATACACATTCGCCCACGGAAAGTTCCGTCCAGAGCCCAAGTGGCGCGAGGGCCTGCAGGGCTTGAGGTCTGGCAGTCGCCGGCCCATCCACAGGCATCTGAGTGTTTAGATTGACTTGAAGATGCTCAAGTGTTTAGCAAAAGAAAGATGGAATATGTTTCTCTCTGTGGGTGGGAGAGAAGCTCATACTCAGCGCTCACTTCCTTCACTGTCCATCATCACCATTATAAGGATCCTCCCTTTATAAAGAGGCAAGACTGTGGAACTTGGCTTTCTAAGGGAACTATTTTGAGACAGAACCCAAAGAAATAACAAGGACCAGTGACTTCATGATTAATGTGTTGATTTTCCTTCTAAAATGTATACAAAAAAATATCACTAGCATACTTAGCTGACTAGCCTCTTTTTCTGAGGAGGGAATTGAGGCTCTCTAAGCATTTATTCACAGTCACAGTGGACCTAAGCTCCACTTACTGATGTATTCCTGGCTTGAGAGGAAGCAACGGCGCTTTAGGGAAACTGCATCTCCGATGGCACTGAATCCTAACAGGGAATTTTAAATGTATCCATGATCGCATATCTGCCCTTTGTTGTGGAGGAAAAGCAAGTCCTCTTGCATTAGGAAGTATTGTGCAGACAAGCCAAGGCTGGGACAGACATGAGACATGAGTCTTGCTGCGCCAGCTCTTTACGCACATCCAGACTGTCTTGCATTTCCAGCCAGAAGAAATGTGTAAGTAATTACAGTCCAAGCATGTTTATTGAATAAAAACCCACTTAGACGTTATGTTTATGCACGATCAGAAACACTCAAATCATACACCCACGTACACAAAAACATTTGTGTCTTTTTTCTCTCCGTCCACAGAACTCCCACACCCAATATGGAGTTCATTTTACTTTTATTACTCATGTGGAAAAATGTATACAGTGCTTGGATTGTTATTCAAACACAGGCTCTTTGAAGAACGCAGAGTGTGCCGTGCCGCTTTGGAGCACAGTGGACACACACTGAGCACAAGTTCAGTCACTGTAGCTACCTGTTTAACGTTGAGTCCCACATATGCATTGAAATCAATCTCAGGGCTATGTGTTATATTTTACCTGCTATTAAATGGATGCTCATTAACCGCTGTAAAAGTGCATAACTCAAAACATATTACGTATAAAGTGACTTCAGGTGAAGCAGGTTTTATGATTGATATTATGTTTTTCAATCTAATTATTTTGAAAGGAAGGCCAGACGCTATGCAACCAGTAAAAGCAGCGTCCCTCTTAACATTACCCGGTAATATTATTTTGTGCTAATGTTGGAAATATTGCTAAACGCAATTTCAAACAAAATACATTTCAACTTTCATTTGTATTACTAAAGATCATCTGTTATAAGTGGAGCCGTCAAACAATGCACCGTGCAATTGTCTTCATCTACGGGTGAATGTGGCACGACAGCTGGAGGAATACTTCACAAGGTGGCAGGACATGCTTTCTCCATCAGTGGATCATTGAACTGACAAGATCTCCAGCAGAAAATTGTGCAATCGAGCATTTCACCTGAGCGTTACTGAAGCCAGGGCTCTCAGGTGGGGGAAAATAAGTGTTTGAAGAAAACCCCCTCTAAAAACGGATCTGGTTGAGGTGGAGGGAAAAACACATCCCACGACCTTGTGTTCATCGGGGCAACAATAAGTCCCCCGATAACAATGATCACAAGCTGTTGAACATCGCTGAGTGGTGACAGGATTTTCTCAAAGCGTTAGCAGAGCACTGCTTTTTCAAAGTCAGAGGGTGCGTGTTGTGATTTTACCAGAACAAAGGGACGGCTATTTGTTCTATTAACACTCTCTGCCAACACAAACCGCTTCAGTGCGAGGAGGCAGTAAGTGAAAGAAGATTACAGTCTTGATGCCATGTTATGCTTTCGCACCTCCCCCGGCTCCCGAGTGGCTGCCGTGGTTTTGCTTTCCTCAACCCTTCTATTTTCATCTGCAATGCCGCCGTCAGTGCTAACCTTTAAGAGATAATCTGGACCGGGCTATTGGATGCCACATCAATGACGCCACAGCCGTGTCGACTGTCCCTGCATTTCCCGGTGACACACATTGCTAGTGACAGGCAGTCTTTGCTGATGTCAGTTGTCTGGATCTGCAGAAGCTCCAAGTTGTACTCTGTCATCACGCCTCTTCTTCCCAACATGCACTGGGGCTTGGTTTCACCGCTGAGCGTATCCTTACACTCACTTCACACCAAGCTCGCAGACAAACACATAAGACTTAAGGCGCCCTTCTTCACTTCAGAGGCAAATCAAAATGTCCTCCCTGATCACCGCATACTTGTGCACTAAATGCACAACAGATGTATCTCTTGACAACCGCAGAAAGAAACATTAGCCTGCAGAACACACAGGATTTTGGAGTTGACCAGAAATGAGAGCATGTTGCAAACGGCTCAATATAAATAAAACCGATACATGTTTCCAGGTTCATTGCATAGCGAGATGTGAGGAACATCAGGATCTGTTTATTTCTGGCCAATCTACAAAGTTAGAAGTCATCATCTAAAAAGTTGATTGTGGCATAACGCTTAACATTATACCCTGGTCACAAAGTGAAAACTGTGGCGAATAGAGGAAGGAACCGAGTGAGAGGGAGGAGGGAAAGACAAAAGCAAGAGGAGAAAAATGACATCTCCATATTAAGGCCTGTGTTGCCGGTGTCAGTTCTAATTTCACAGTGCCTGTGGGGAGCTGAATGCAACCAGTCAGTTCTGGTCTCATCTCGTTCCTCCTCCATTTTGAATTGAGGCCGGCGAATCCCAAGCTGGAAGGAAAGGAATATTACTGGCAAATTGGTTTTAGATTAAAGGAGGTGGCGATGCATTCTGCTTTCTCAGCTTTTTCCCAGGTGCACTTAATCTAATTTCATTAAAGAGATGAGGACGGATGATCACTTGTGTCGAAACATTAAGCCGGTCCTTTTTCCCCGTCCGTATCAGCAGACTGGTGGGTGGCGTGTTTGTGATTGAATATGATGACTCTTGGATACCAATCTCACAGAGCAGCGGGGGGTTGAGGCGGTATGTAGGAAGGGGAACATACATCCATGAATACATTTTACTATCGCCGTTTTCCTTCGCCAAGATGGCGACGGAGGGGAGAAAGTACAATTTGGCATGACTGGTATTGACAGATAGAGAACATATACCAGAGGGTTGATAATTGAAAGAAGAAATAGAGAGGTTAGGGTGGTGGTGGTGTTAACGGATAAGTCTGAAATCCTCACAGCACGCTTGCTTGCTTTTGGTTGGGGGTGCACTGCTTACTTCAGAGTGTAACCCCCCCCCTGCAAATTCATCAGCTGGGAGGATACCACTAGCTGACGAGCCATTACCAATAAGCCGGTAGAGACGCTCCAACGCGGTGATATGGCATTCATTCTGCACACAGCAGGAAGATAAGGGGGTGGAGAAGGAATTAATGTGTCAATCAGAGCCTGTGCGCCGCCCTGGCAGATGAGTACACCGGAGCCATGAAAGAGCTCATAGACAGGATGTGGTAATGGTCCTTGGAGACTCCCCCCGAGACAGATACACTGTCTGCTGAGTGACTGCTCGGCAAATAGGACCAAATAGAATTAGCCGACCTGGGTGTCCTCCGCTGTGGCCATGGCGATGCGGCTGTGGCAGTAGTAAAGCACCTGACACAAGGCGGATGTGTTAAGGGCTGCAGAGAATATAAGCGGTTCGTGCTAACGCTCCGTACACTGTATTATTTGCACAGGAGAAAGAATACAGAGGAAATTGGAGGAGCCGGTGAGGATGAAAAAGTGGGGCCGAATGGAGATAGGATGACACTTCAGTAGAGGGCATGAACAAACTGAGAAGGGATATCTACCGCTCTATTTCTTTCTCTGCCTCTCCAATAAAAGAAAGTGACCATTTTGACTTGGAGTATGTTACACATGTCAGAGGTTAGGAGATTACAGGTGGAGCAGGGAGGAGTTTAGATGGTATTTCAACATATTTAGCAGATAAAAAGGACACTTGTAATAAGAGCTGGCGTTGGGACACTGATTCCAAAATGTGGAATCTTAACTAGGTCTTGACCGATTGTCACCAAATTTCTTGACCTAAATTAGTTTACCAGATTGTATGTTAAACAATAAATGAGTAATAAATCCAAAAAAGATAAAACTATTGAAACACTTCGAACAAGTTAAATAAATAAGCGGACCCTCGAGCCAAATAAAATCACTCAACTACGAAGCATATTAAATAAGACCTCTCATTCACATTAATATCCAACACTGTTCTTGTGACGTCTTGTGATCACAGAATCCCCATTTCACAAGCACTACCATTCATTCAACACATTTATTGTGAAACACAAAACAGCTAACACGTGTTCTGGGGCATGTCAATACATTTTAGTCACAGTCATTAAGTGGCTGAAAACATTTGGATCAAGAATAAAGAATGAATGACGGTCCCAGTTCCAGCACGGCCTCAAACAGACTCGAGTACACTTAGTCCCTGTATTGCAAAGCGATTTATTCAACATGTGGTCAGTTCCTTCATGAGCATCTGATTTTGCATGACTATGCCCCAAAACTGTAAAGTCTGTTAATTACCCATAAGGAATACTTAATTATGTGGCTATCCCCCCCACCCCCCCACCCACCCCCCAGGTCAAGGTCAACGGTGTAATCTCTTTCCAAACGAACACTGAGTACTTCTCAGTGTCGAACATCATTTCATCTTGGACATCAGATGACAGGCCTCCCGGGAACACAACCCCAGGTTCTGTTTGCTTGTTTCTTTAAAGCGAGACCAATCCACCAAAAAGATCCACTTTCCAGGCCCTGAACTGGAGGTGACCCGGCCCATCTCTGAAGCATTCATGTCGAACACGTTCTGGAAACACATCCCTGCATGCGATCGCGATGCTTTGATAAAAGCCAGCTTCACGAGGTGCAGCAATCTAAACCGACTTTCCTGTAGAAGCAACTTGTCAGTTTTATTCAAAATACAATGTAACTGATTGCACCCTGGAGGCACACCTGGAAGCTATATTCTAATTAAGTTAATCTGTGAAATGCTGACAATGTGAGTGTTCAGGTGTTTGGTAATCTGATGTGAAAGGAGTCTTTGTTTTCCTTGGAAAGATACGGGAGGAGCTGGCACCTGTTTCAGCAAAACGTTACAGGAAATTATCGCTGTCGAGTTATCCTGAGTGAGGGCAATTATAAATGACAGTGTTTGTCTTTTTCCTCATGGAACGCCATTTCTACCTCTTATTTTCAGCTTTTGGTGATGGCCTGCCAAAGTATTTTTCCCCAGTCGTCTTCTTTCCTCAGCAATTCGCAATTTACGCAACTTTCATAATCACCCTAATTATGAGATTATGTTTTCGGGGGAATGAAAAGGTCAGAACTGATTTAGCCAGATGCTCTTTTTGTCTTGCACTCTTGTGAACAGAATATTTTCAAAGATTTCACAATAGTAAAAGCTGTTTTGGAATTATGCAACTGTTCTTTTACATTTCCTGTTGGCTGAGAATGAAAGCTCTGCTTTGTTCAATACCTCTGCTCTTCAGGATGGAGCATGACCATCATTAAAACAAGGGATCATATACATATGTACCTTTGGGCCTCTTACTTTGTTAATAATCTTTCAATAAGCATGTGGCTATGCTGGTGGGTTGCTATGTTGGGCATGCTAGGTTTTTAATGCTCAATGCTGGGAAAGATGAGGTATTGCTCGTCATAATGGAATGTAGTTAAAGAAGTTAAGAGGACGGCTATTCAACTTTGATTTTACACTCATTTTGCATGTACGTAAGGTTCATGTCAAGAACTCCGACCAGAGCTTGAAGATACATAAAGAACAGGCAAACAATTTAGGACTGAACATCAACAGTTGTTTTACACTAAAGCCAAGATAACCGAACAACTTTCATACTTAGTCACATTGTTTTATTTGCAGTATTTATTTTGATACCTACAGGATTCACATTAATGGATCATAATTAAATAATTCTATTTAATTTTATACCCAATATACGGTCCATTTAGTATGTTTCTTCCAGTGTAGTACTTTGTAATAAAAGTGACATTAGTGAAATACCACAAGTCCTTTTCACAGATTGCATTCAGGATTCCTTTTTATGAACCAGTAATGATTGGCAAGCTAAAATACCACTTCATGCCATGACAAGTGTATGAAAAGAGAAAAGCCTGAGCAGGAGAAGCTGCAGTCTGGCTCTTGACAGTGTACTGTGTAGTAATTGGTACAGAATTCAACAATCAGACAGCTGAACGCGTGGCCGCAAAGTCTAACAGTCCAGCGTGTGTCCAACTGCGTCCAGGCCCACAAATACTGGAAAACAGACCTGCTGCCAAATTGCAAATATGGAGCTGTTTTTCTGAACACACAGAGACTGACACCTCACCCACAACATAGCCACACAGCTATTCCTATAAAAGTTATTTCCCCCTCTTCTATATTTTTGTAGGGTTGTTTAGCATCGTAGTATCAAACTTTTAGATATTGATGTCAACATTTGTGACACAATATAGAACTGTTACAAGACTCAAGGAACTCGTAGAGCAGGAGGGAAAACAAAACTCTGAAAAGGAAACCCCTCTGAGAGTTTCCCTCCTACTTTTCGTCCCCCTCACCCCCCCCCCCCCCCAGTGATGTCAGGGAGCCGCATGGAGACTGACAGGCCCACTACGTCTCTCCGTCGTGTCAACTATCTAGCGCCCTCGGTTCCTTCTCGCTTCAATGAAGAGATAAAAGCCTATTGACTTGCCAGGCTACAGTTAATGCAAATTGGGCCTACTATCAATGTTTTATTTATAAGGAGAGCTGCAGACATTTCCACATAACTGGGAGCTAGGCTTACAGGAGATTAGGCATGCTATCTCATTCATTTACCAGGGAGTAATTGCTAAACTGTGGAAAATTAGAATGCGCAAGGTTCCCCAAAGGCGTTTCATCTTATAACCAGGTGGCTGCCATCAGACAACCACCTCCAAGTCTGTGATAAACAAATACACACACGTGAAACTGATAGACTATACATCTGTCAAATTGTCAAACGGTTTACACTTGATGACATCGCTGCTAAAATAATCAGCCTTTTTTTTTTTTAAAGCTCACTGTGTTGCTGATACATTGTTTTCCATCTTTAGATTTGAGTCTTTTTATTAAAGATTACATTCTAGTACTATGTAGCACTTTTAAATCATTGATGAAACTCATAATGATTGATTCTCCATACGGCAGCCAAGCAAAAATGGAAACGGCACAAATATCAGTTCTGGTCGCCATCTTTGATTGAGGAGGATTAGGTACAATGAAACAACCCGATCGGTTTCTGAAATTTGACCTACATTTTTTTTTTAAACAGAATTTTTTCTGCGGCTGGAACATACTTATTGCACAACTCTCAAACGTGAGACGTGAAAAAATTCTATAACCAGCATCAAGCGGAGCTACGATAGCACTGTGTAATATATCAAAGAAACAATCCGATGGAGGTGGTATGTACTATGCGATTAAGAATACTAAAGTTGACTGCAATAATGCACACAACACAGTATTCAGGTACAAAGTGCTCCAAAAATAAATACATAAATAATCAGAAGCTGTTGTGTCTTTTCACACTGCAAAACAGAAAACTAACACGGAAAACAGCTTCTTCCTGTACTATATATTTGTCACTTTCTTGCAGATGATCAGCAGTGTTAGGACCGTCGGTGTCTT
Organism: Pseudoliparis swirei; assembly: GCF_029220125.1. Classification (NCBI taxonomy): domain Eukaryota; kingdom Metazoa; phylum Chordata; class Actinopteri; order Perciformes; family Liparidae; genus Pseudoliparis; species Pseudoliparis swirei. The sequence goes on from NC_079394.1 coordinate 8,708,303, forward strand.
TTACCACTTATCTTCTTCCGCCAACAACACGTGAAGACTGTTTCCCTTCTTTAGTTGGGTGCTCACATTTGTTATTCACAACTCTCAGCCACTTCATGTGGGGAGTGAATAAACACAGGAAAAGCAGCCTTACCTTGTTGTCAATGTCACTCTCACTGTCACACTAACAGAAAAGAGACAGACACAGGAAATATAAGGAATTATTCATTTGGCTCTCCCCGGTAGCCAATAATCAGTGCAGATGTTATTTTTGTGTGCAACCTCTCATTCACTGACAGCTTTCAGTGCAAACAGCAGAGGATGAAGAGGGAGAGGAGAGTGCGGTAGTCTAAGAGACTTTTTCATGTTTCAATAGCGACACAGCCGCATTGAACGCCATTCTGGTGTTTCTGTTGCAAATTCAATGCTGTAAATTTACAAAAGATGAAAAACGAATAATACTATAGAGTGGATTCTATTATAAAGAGTCTGTTCAATGACTTTGCATTCAGCTGCAGCTTATCATTTAGCCTTTTAAGAGCGCTTTAAAATTAGACGATAGTATCTCAAGGACACAGAGCTCAGACTCACTGAATACTCAAACACAGGTCCTATTAAGTTTGGTATTTCAAATCCACCTTTGTCAAACCAGTCTTAAATGTCTATGTCAGACTTCTATAGGGATAAAGAAACTAAATAACAAGAGAGGTTGCACTCTGAAATATGCCTTGTCTAGCACCTTCTATTCAGTCCAAAAAAAGTGAAATGTTTTCTTCCCTTCACGTTAAATTTCTCTATTCAAATTCAAAGTGATTAGGCTCAAATATCTTGAGAGGTGCATCCTTAAAAATAACAAGAACAAGAGAAACAAGTCCTTGTAACTGACAAACAGCGGAGAATACTCCAGATACCAAGCGCCACGGCCTTGACATGTTGACAAGCAGAACAGAAAAATATTATTAGAATTAGACTTCTAATGGAAATTGCATTTTAGAATGTGTGAAGTTAAAGTAAAGTCAATAATCCCGGCTGACATTAGATTCCCAGTTTCCTTTTCAGTACATACACCACACATGCCATCCTGGCAGTTGAAACACTAGCTTTAATTTATTTTCATCAAAAAGTTGAGCCCATTCTCATCTTAAATCCGACCTATGATCCTTACTTCCGCTTCTCACATTCATTTGTGACTAAATGCTTATTGCTCTCGGCTGGTAGCTATCTCCCCCAACACAATAGATGGTAACGTTGTGGAAACAGGAGTGGTCGAGCAGCAGGCCAGTCCCACTGGACCTCACAGCAGGATGCATGACGAGCAGAGCAATTCAAGCGAAGAGCCACATCGAGAGGGAGAGGGCCCCCTGTGAAAAACTGCCTGCAACCTGTCAATTAAGTCCCTGTGGCAACATATTTAAGTGGACCCTCTTTGTTTTGTTTGACTCCCTTTCAGAGCCGGGCACAATGCGGAGGGAGCTGGGTCAATGGAGGCACAGCGGCCCTTTGTTGTGAGTGCGGTGGGTCCAAATGTATAATTAAGTAACGAGAGTAATCAGTGCAAGGGCTCAGTGGCCAACATCTCTCAGGAGAGGAAAGTGGTGGTGGTGGTGGGGGGGGCTTCCATTCCCTGTGATTCATCCTACTCTGCAAAGACAAGGGATAATACAGCTGGAGTCTTTGCTGGCAGACGTGAGAGAAGAACACCGTGGCTCGGCCGTTCAGGAGGGTGTATTGTTGTTTGCATCTCGATCTGCAAAATAACAACGTCGAGAAATGCCCGAGCTCCTATTGTTCCTCCTGAAGCCTTCCTACACAACACATAAAGTAAGAACATCTCTACCCGTTGCAGGATAATACAGTGAAATGTTCTGTTCAATATGAGTCTTTCTCCTTGTGATTATTGTTTATGATTCCAGAGCCTGTCAGTGCACTACTAATTAAACATATTAAATATTAGCGACATTTCTATGCAACGTGTCCTCTTTTCATTTGGGGAATGTTTGCGCACCCCATTTTCTGGGCTTCTGCTTATGAAAAGACCTTCATTACAGAGTGCAGGGCGTGGACAAGCGAAAGTGGCTTAGGCTTCATGTCAATCAATTCCCCATTCAGACTACAGATTCCAGACAAATGAATTGTCAGCCATTTCTATACTGCTTGTTAGAGGAACATCACAACCTATAATCACCACCCATTTATTCACCACTCTGGTGGTGAATCACATTGAAAACAATGTGTCCGTCCATCTTGATCCGTCTACAAATTCCAATAAAAGGAAAATTGATCCAATCTCCAACTTCGCCCTCACCCCCGGAAACCGGTGTAAATGTATTCTTAGCATGCAGCTGAACAGATGACTTCCGTCTCACAGCAGTTATGAGTTCTTCTCCATCACTGGGGACGGGTTTAAACCCCGGGTGATGGAGATTAACAACTGGCTCGCTCTATTCCCTGGGTGCATGCTTGGCCTTGTTGCTGCAGCAGTAGCCATGACACTAGAGATGAGGCCTCACAGGGCTGGAGCTGGCGAGGAGGAGAAATAATATCAAAAGAGCACAGCATGGTGCTTATCCTTTTACAAGAAGCATGCGCTGCAGCAGAGCGTAAAGAGGACGACTGGCTAGGGCTCAGACTGAGACACACAGCACAGCAGGGGAGGGAGAGGCAGGTGGAAAGGGGGAACAAAACAACAGTAAGAACAGGCAGGGGGGATGCTATAGAGATCAAGGGATGGACGGATGGAGGTACTGTTGGAGCAGTTTTTGTCAGTATTGTATGTGATTGCCCTGTTGGGCTATTACACTTGGTCGAGTCAAAGTCATAATACAATCAACCATTTGTGAGTGCATGGGTGTAAGGAGAGGACTACTTCATTTAGCTCCCTATGCTTCTTTGAATATTCACACAGGGTAAAAAGATGTTTTGCAGGGCTACACAAGGAAACCAAAAGGTGAAAAAGCCACAAACCACAAAAGTCCTCCAACAGCATGTCTGGTGGTCAGAGGGGACATTGTTAAAATCTGAGAGATATGCAGCTCACTAAGCTGCAGATAGAAGCCAGGCCCCGAGTGGCTTGTGTCTCTCATAGATGTTCACAAACTAAACAAACGGGGGGGAAAAAACGAGAAATAAACTGGCTTGCTCTTCAGAGGCAGGGAGCAAGCAGCAACATCTGCACCTGGCAACCGCCAGCTACGAAGGGTAACAGGGGACTAGCTTCACCGGATGGCTCATGCACAACCCTCCACCCCCCAGCCCTCCACCTCCTCTCTAACCCCCCCTCCCCTCCGCCAGCACATCAGACTGATGTGTTTGACATTTACACAGCTTTCAACACTTCAGAGACAGGAGATTTATTCCGCCAGCGGCCTTGGCTGGAGCCGGGCCTCGACCTGGGCCGGCCCCCATGACGACCCTGTAGCTCAGCCCTTCAATGAGGCAGCAAAAGGGGAAAAACAGAGCGGGGGAAGGAGGGATGGATGTCTCGATTCTCCTGTACATTTTCTCTGGCAGATTTCGAAAGACGTGCGAGGGGAAGACAATAAGCGTTGCGCATCCCGGAGCACATTAAAACGACTGGCCAAATTAATCACACAGTTCCACTTGTCACACTCTGCCATGAATTCTGCCTCAGAGACAGCGAGAGGAGAAGAGGAGGAATTTGCCCGGCGACACAAATGCTGTTAGGGCATCAACGACTGTTTTCCTGAATAATGATCCCAGCCCTGTACTTGCAGAAGGATATCTAGAAAGACATTGGCAGAATAAGCTTTTCCAGAGCTGCTTGCAGTCAACTATAGATGTTGGTTCCTATTCAAAATAAGTAAATAAATAAATGGTATAGAGGCAAAACAAGTACAATGAATTTGACAGGCAATGATTTGACACAAATCATTGCCTGTCAAATTCATTGTAAGAAGTGTTGCCACAAGACTATGTTGTAAATCAGCGAGTGTTGGAAGAACGGAAAAAGTGCACACAACCACCTGTCAGCTGATGTCACACTATTCACAAGTTTCAAACCGTACATTCAAAGGACTCCAAACAACGCTGCACCGACCTCGTCAAGATGGAGACATCTTCATACTGACGAGAAAAATGGCTTCAACTCAGAAGACATCCCTTCAGCGACATTGACTGAGATACTGCTGATGATAAGGGAGCAAGAACTGACACATCCAAATCTCCTAGAGTGAGAGCACACAGAGGGGGTTATGGTCCATTTAAATTGTCGAGGACCAAAGCAGTTTCAGATACTTCTGGAACAACACCAATTTCCTCCTGCAATTTCCCTCCTGCGGATGCTGGGATGAGGTGGTGGGGCGTCGGCGCGGTGGCCGCTCTGAGGGGTGTGGAAGCAGAGGCTCGCATCTGCTGGAGGGCCGATTACCAGGCCGAAAACATCAGCGTGATATCTGAAGGTCTCCTTGGCCTCATGGCGAAGGGTGGAGCCTAAAATGAACTCAGCTTTTACAATTTATCAACGGGATGTTTTGTTGACAACGTCAGGTTCTCACAGCCTCACAGACAAATTGATTAAGCCACACGTTGTGGGAATAGTGTGTGAGTGTGTGTGTGCGTGTGTGAGCGTAAGCATACAAGTGGGTTGGAATAACACAAAAATAGTCAAACAACAAAAGGAATATCTTTGGATGATTCACGGCTGCTGTGCACCGAAACTAAAAAAACAGAGCTGCTGTATTAATATTGGGGTTTCCAAGGCTCACACATCACCACAGCATTTAACTCAGAGAGAAACAAAAGGTGATCACTCCAGACACCACTAGCTGTATCTGAAAGTACCACCTAGCAAAGTGATTTGATCACAGGATAAAATCTATACAGCCATTTGAACCTTGACCTCCCCAGCTGGCAGCATGGGAAGTCAGCTGATTACCCTGGGTCAGCCAAGGAGCTCCGGATTAGGAAAGTATTGATCTCAGTGAAGATGTATGCTCCAGGGGGAATGAGATTGAGAGAAAAAACTCTGCAGGGCAGAGATAATATCGACCGGCATGGGAGGCCTATAGCAGGCTCTCACGTAAAACCATATTTGAGCTTGGGACCTCGGAGTTGGCTGTGCAAACATCAAGATGGCTTCAGCTAAAGCTCCTTTCAAAGAGGCCCATTGAAAGAGGACACAGAGAGAACGAGAGTGGAGGAGGATTGAAGAAGACAAGCTCAGAGAAATGCTCTTTGCATTAGCCAGACACACAGAGGCTTCTGGTTCAGAGCTGACACACTTAACAGAAGAGTCAGCTGGGGCCATGTAAATCTAGACAGGGCGAGGAAAGATAGAGTTGGGACCTGGGGCCAAACTAAGCAGATTTTAACATTACCCAGAGTCCATGTAAACAGCACTGAGACCTGGCAGCTCTCCGTTTCACTTCCATGCAAAGTACGTGGTGAGGTCGAGAAGGAAGAAGGGGAGGAGGTTCATGGACAGATTGATGGGGATAGTGGTGGGGAGAAACCTGACGAGCTCGTCCCCTTCTCCACTAAATTAAAGGACTGCCTCGTCCTTTCCAACAAAAAATACCTCAACCGTTGCTTTCAGCACTCACTGGGGGAGCAACCGAGCCGACTGGGCTGCTGGTGTGATCCTTGGAGTTTGGAGAGGGAAAAACCGACAGTAATGGCAGATGTACGAGGGAACAGGGAGCATTTATTCAGCTCAGGGAGAAAGAAGAAAACGGCCAGAAACCTAAAGGGACGTGGAATACACAACTGTGTTATGAATGTAGTCGTGGAAGAAAAATGGGGGTATAAGTAAGAGAGAATGAGAACAAAATTACACTGATTTATGTTTTTATTTTTGCACCTCGTCTTTCATAAGGCTCCCTTTGGCTTTTTTCTCTCTCTGCTGACCGTGTGACTAACAAGCTCGCTATCTTGCCTTCAGTGGTGCCCCCCCCACCGCCCCCCCAACACCCCACACACACACAGACACTTACAACCCTCAGCACCTCCCGCTGCTTTGACATGGCCCCGAGCCCGCTGGTGCTGAGCTGCAGCCGCAGACACTGGGCATCGGAAATTTAAGTCGGGGCGTAGGAGAAATTAGGCGAGGAGGCAAGGAAATGGGATGTTGACTTGAACTGGCCCCCGGGGCAGCTGAGAGTCTCCCTGTGCAGCTCCGCTGGCTGCCTGACAGTTTGATGGAGCGAGTGGAGGCTTCCCTGCGGCCCGAGCCGCCGTCTCTAACACTGATGTAGCTCAGTGAGGAACAGATTGAGCCTCCAGGCATCGCTCTGTACTGCTACTCCCCTCCTCTCTCGCGCGTTCTCACTCTCTGCACTGCTTCGACTAATTCTCTCTATCTTTTTCTCCCTCTCCCCCCCTCTTTCTAATCCTGTCAAGCCAACACACAGAAACATGTACACACATGCATGCATATACATACGACAAAACAAGATCCCATACTGTATGCACGGATAAAGACACTTCGACAGACATAAATAACGGCACCACCGACAGAGCGCTTGGCTCCCTCCTTCCTTCTCCTCCCGACAACAGAAATGTGATGAGCACTACAGATGCTGTTTACTGAGCTCTGGCCGACGCACAGGGGGTAGGAGGAGGAGAGGGAGGGTGGGATGGAGGGAGAGGCAGAGGGAGAAGGAGGTAGAGTCAGGGGGCTGGCAGGCCACCATAATGAAAAGAATCTGGCGGCAGCCCACTGTGTGCTGGTCATGAGAAGCATGTGCCGCCGGGGGGCTCTACTGCTAATTTCAGGGGGCAGCCGAGCGTTTCACGCCTGACTTGTCATCGGGCCAGAGGGGGCATTCATACTGGTTGACAGCAATTGCGAGAGGGCGGGCATGGGGGTTTGGGGGAAGGGGGAGTAAAGAGAGAGGGAGACAGCTTCAGCTCCTTTCCCTCCACCTTGTACCTCCTGTCCCCCTCCTCTGCAATGATCAAACGTTTTTGTCGGCAGGGTACAGAATTACAAATGAGTGTCCTGTGGCAACGGGTGCAACTGGATTTAACTGCTCTTTCCGCTGTGCTCAGGTGGCCACGAGGGGCACACCTCATCTCCAACCCCTGCTGTCCAAACAGGATTTAATACTTGCATCTTCTTAGTTAACTTGACAATAATACCAAAGCAGGCGGTTTATAAGCCGACACATTCAGACACAAGTCTCTGGGCCTCTTTTTAGCACTCAACATATTTTTGTATCAATACATGTATAGATGTATTAAATATATCAGAAACCACTTTGTAAAAGAATTTATGGATAAAATAACCAGGCAGGAAAATCCATCAAATAAAATATACCTGACATCAAGGGGCTTGCTGGCAATAGTCTGATACATCCACAGACAACAAAGGGATATATACCGCAGTATAAATAGTCTGATAACATCTCTGATGGCTAACAGTGTATATCATCATAGCTTTAGTCTGTCCATGTCCTTTGTTTCTAGGAGATCCCTCCATCTTCAGAGGACTGGCAGTCTGTTAAAGGGGGAATGACTGACGGTCTTTAATCAGTGCCATCGACTGGCCGGAGGATTTGGTGCACAATTGTGGTTTATCTCTCAACTGGGATGGATAAAATAAGTGCACAGTCATTAAAGAGTTAAGACGGGAGAAAAACAGCAAGAGAGGATCAGCCCGACCCCTACATCGCGGATCCCATGAAGTGAGAGGGAGAGAGCAGAGAGATGCAGGGGAGAGTAGCAGCTACCGAGCAGTTGATACCAACAGCTGGCAGCCTCCCCCTTAAAAAAAAAGAAGCGTCTGGCTCTAGTCTGGCAGCCAGGAGAGGCAAGCGAGGGACAAGCAGGGATGAAAGGAGGAGTGTGAGAGATGGAGTCAGTGATGAAAGGTGGGTGGTTGATGGTAGATGAGTGGATACGGGACGGGATGGGGGGGATTAACCAGCTTGCAAGGAGAAACTTCTGTTCATTGCCTCTGACACAAGCAGTTACATGAGAGATGGAGGAGGAGATGGGAAACAGAGACAGAGACCAATGCAGAGGGAGGAAGGAGAGAGGAAAGAAGGACGCAGCCACATCGCACATCTTCAGGCTGTGAATAATTTAGAGGAGCACTGGGGAGACGAGACGAAGATGAACACAAAACACTGGCAGCGTTTGACCTAGAGCTGCAGCTACATCAGTGCACATCACAGAGCGGAGCGCTCTCTCTCGCTCTTCCTCCCCCCCGCCCCCCACCCCACCGCCCCCTATTTCTCCCTTTTTGCTCTTCATCTGCCTCCCTCTGTGTCAGGGAGGAAACAGCTGTACGCTATTCTTGTTTCGACTCACACCGTATGAAACTCAACAGAATGGCTGACAACTCCCTCCCCGCTACGGGCGCATCATCAGAGTCAGAAAGCAGCGAGCGCAAAACAGATGCGTCCACAACCAGACTACATGGGGCGGGACACGCCTGTGACAGCTCACACACACAGGGCTAACGATACGATCACATCATGTGAGAAAGAACACGATCACGGGATGAAAGCATCAACTTCAAAGAATTCTAGCCGCCATGAAAAACGTTTTATGAGACTTGCTATATATATATATATATATTTTTGTGTGTGTGTGTGTTTGTTTTGGTTTTGGACTGTTGGTTGGCCAAATAATGCAATTTGAATTCCTAGATGGATTTTAATATTATTATTATTATTATTGAGACACAATAAACAATAGATTATTCAGTATAATGAACATAGCAACTAACACCTTTTGAAGAAGTTTCATTTCTAAAACAGTCTTTTACACTTTAAGAGCTGTGACATAAAACTACTGACAATATCTCAATAATGAACTTCATTAAACCTATTCTAAATCAATAACAAGAAAATGAGTGTCTGATTTACCACCCATGAACTGACATTTTGAGTGAGATATTTCTTACAGAATGCCCACATCAACACAGCATGTCCCATACGACAAGATGCAATGGAAGTGAGGGACAGTGCTGAGTGTCAGCAAGCAGGCAGTGGAAAAGTATATAAACATCAGCAGTAAATAACAGCTGCCCTGTGATTAGGCACCGAAGAGGTTAAACACCTGCTGAAGTCTCTCTGTGTGTGTGTGTGTGTGTGTCAGAGAGAGAGAGAGTAATAAAAGGACCTCTGGGCGTGTGGTGGGAGTGACAGGTGGGTGGACAAAGGGCGGTCTGATCAACCCAGAGGGGAGGGGCCATTCATTACTGTAATTAAGGAACCGTGGAAGGAGAGTGTTTGAATGCACATAGAGTACATCTTTTAATTTGAAAGGAATGATAGACTTGCTATATATATATTTATGTATGTATTTATGTCTTTGCGAGGCAAGTGAATACATAAAAAGTGAAAACAGGCCTTAGGTAGGCAAACAAAACAAAGAGATATCTTGGTTTCTTCTCGTAATTTTCTCACCCGCCCGCTCCCTCCCTCCAACACCCTTTCCCTCCCTCCCCCACTGTCTCCTGCTCGGACTGCGTGGCTGATATTAATGGGACGTCCCTTGTTTGTAAATGTGCCAAGTTGTGTGCACCGCTGCAGGCTGTCTATTATAGCAGGCCTCTGGGGCAGCCTCTCCATATGGCGTCACATATGGCACTCAGCAGCATCAATTAATGTTGTTCTAATACTGATTTTTATGAGCTGGGGTTTCGCTCCTTTCCTTTCCTCTCTTCTCTACCCCTCCAAACCCTCCCCCTTTTTACACTTGCTGCAGCCGATTCTTTGATTCTTCAAACCTATGACAACCTGGCTCCTGAACAGTAGAGGACCCGGGAGCTTTTTCTGTGCCACACTCTACTGAGCGTTGCTCAAAGACCGTGAACACGACTTTGTTCCCACTCTCCTGCAGAAGAAGGGTGATACTACCACCAATGTGTCAGAAACTGTGCATCTTCTCTCAAGCGGAGAGACTTCAATCAATAATATATGAAAGAATATGAGAGGGGATTAAGACAGCAATTATACAGACTGATAACTATGTTAGGTGATATTACGTATGTGCAACAAAACACAGCATTTACAACAACAATCATAGTTTAGGTCACATTAGGCCAGCATCAGGGCCTATTAGTGTGTTAAATTAGGCCTGTATTCATGCACAAAGCAAGAGAACAGAATTTGAGGGGTCTTTTTGTTCCACGGTGCCTTTGGTGCTGGATCTGACAGGAAGGGAACAAGAGCGTCGCAAAAAGCCCCGCTTAAAAAGCTCCCAGCCACACCAGCCTTGTCAGCGACACCACAATTAGAGACTAGATCACTGGCGCTTCCCAGCGACACACATCTCACCACCACTCCTCAATGGAACTCTTTCGTTTGAGGAACACACTCAAAGCTGGGTTTTAAAACGTTTCGGATGGCTAATCACTCTCAGGATGAAAGGCCCTGGCGCATTCGTTTGTCTCAGCGTGGGGAGCTTCCCTTGCCGCTTCTCTGTCTCTGATTCTGATTGTTTTTGTTCCTTTCTTTTTCAGCATGCAGGCGAGCTGGCAGGCAGCGCTGTTTGAAGGTGCAGTCAGACCCGAGTGCAGGCCTGATGCTTTGTAGTGATATTTCCAGCAGCACAATCTCATTACTTTTTGACGTGGGGGATGCGTGCAGGGGTGGATTGTCATTTCACGCTGTCAAAAGTTCCATGAGGGAACGGAGACGGGAATGGAACTTCAATGACCTGCGCGCCTCTGCCTCGTCAAGACGGAATATATTATACCAAATAGAATAGATAAAATCCAATGAACCAGATCCTTTAAGATGCTTGTAAACTTAATGTCCAGTCCCCAGGGGCGTTGAGGGAATCACACTCCTTATCTGGACTCTTATAATTGGATCTATTTCACAGCCTCCTAAATACGTTACTATACATGCCCTGAACCTAATTACGCTACACACAGCCCTGTACGTACAGGCTAGCAGTGTAAGTGCAAATGTAGCGAAGACAAACAGATCTTTGTGTTGAGAGAAAAAGTCCTGAGGGCATCATCACACCTATGAAAGATGGTGAGAGCTTCTGGACGTTTTCGCATTGGGACAATCATTGGCAGCTCTGCCCTTTTAAAAAAAACGGTGGGAGGCATCCCTCAGAGTTGATTTCACACAGAGTTCTTTCTATACAGAGTAAAACTTTGCTCTGTTTAAGAAGCTGCCAGGAACTGATTGAAGCGCCTGGTTACTATGCGAACTCAGCCTGTTGCTGGGGTGACTGTCCCAAAGTGCTTCTTGGGTAATTTTCGAGGTCACTGGTTTGTGCACGCCTATGTGGTGCAGATGGGCCCACCCTCATTCAGGGCCCAGCAGGAACTCTTTCATTAGACCAAGTGAATAGCCTCATTCATCCTCTTCACCTCAATTGGTCATGCTGGGTCTCCGCAGAGAGCCCAGGACAAACTTTTCTCCCTTTCCCCTCCCTAATCTTCCACGCACCACCCACCTTCGTCATGCTTCACTTTTGTTCAATAGCATGTTAAGCTGAAGCTTCAGGCCTCATTATTGGGTGCAGACTACCTCAGACCGCCCACATGTAATGGCTGGAACGTAACAGACTACTGAGATGCTGTCTTCGTTTATCTTAAAGATTGTTAATTAAATACATAATTTACTAATTTACTAATACATCAATGGGCATATAGACGCACTTTTATTTACTGCATTATTATTTTCATGTTTGGGAAAATCTGGTAACGGGCAATTTAACACATGCCCGTACAAATTATAATCCTTCGTATTCAGAGATAAGTATTTTTGCACAGCTCTCTAAATTATTAGTGCGTTAATGCCCTGTTCGATATTGCTATTTCTATCTCAGTATTGTAAAAAAAGACCCGAAGGTCTTCCAGCGAAACTCCGAGCCATTTCCTCCCGAGGTTTCTTTTCCATCCACTGAGTCGCTCCTGGAACTGCAGTGCTTAGCCATGCTTGTGGATCCTCTACTCCCTGCCTTCCTTTGGCCCTCGAGGGACTCTCAGGTCTGGCCGAGTCAGAAGTAACTAATTGTCTTGAGTTGTTGGTGTGCCTTGAATAAGATTCCCTACAGTCTGCAGCAGGGTGCAAAACAATTTAGTTTCTCCCTTCTCCCTCTCCTTCTTGCAGCAGATTTACCCCTTCTGCTTCTCAAGCTACTGAGCTGTAAAATTGAGTGGACGGCAGGCAGCATAAAGAATAAGACCTGGCATCGTGGACGCACTAACCTTCAGTAGGGCCACTGCTGCTGGCTGCACCTAAAGAGATGGAGACAGGATGTCAGCCATATTGGACTGAAAACGGTTAAAATGAGGAGAGACCAAAGGGAGAAAGAAAGGTGGAAACCCTTGCTGATGAAACAGTATGACAGTGTGGTAATAAAAACAAATCTATATCAGGATGGACATTCACACTAGAAATAGATGACGGTTGTTAATCACAAAAAGAGAAAGTATATACTACAGTCTACCTTACGACCTTTGCAATTTGACAAAACATACTGAACAGTTAAAATGTCGGACAAGGTGAGCATATTTCTTGTGCATCATAAAAACCACCCAGAGCATGTTGTAGTTCTTACACAACTATCCATCGTAATGAAATCAACTTGTATCGCCACCCTTGGAAATAATCTGAGCAATCAATTACTGAGAACCACAAATACACTGCTGCAGTTTAGATGTGAACACATGGAGAGCCAGTCCCTTTCAGCTGATACTAGAACTCTGAGCTGCTCTCTTTCCTCCAGAGATGAAGCAGGTTTTACTCTCCGAGGCGGACAGTGCTGCCCCCCCTAGTGTGCTGTACTATCATTTGAAGGAAAATTACTTCAGTGATGAAGAATCCAGGCCAATAAATCCTCATGGCCTCACCTTCCTTTGCCTCCCAAGTCTTGCTGAACAGCTAGTAAAAAATTCCGTAAAAAAATTCAAAGCGCAATTTTGCTCAAATCCCTCCCAGCAAGCACAATTATGGAACGTTCATCTCAATTGATTTATGTCCTGAGCTGAGAGAGGAGGGGTGAAGGGGGTGGGTTGTGGGAGGAGGTAAGGAGAAACAAAACAAGTGGTAAATCATTGTTTTTAAAAGGGAAGGCGTTAGTCCGGTTGTCACTTTGACTGCATGTGTTTTGTAGTGCATAATATAGAGAGGTGCCTGGATGGGGGGCATCTGTAGGATTTGAAAGCAGGATTGTAATGGCAAAAGGGGCGAGAAGGAGGGTGGGGAGATTGGGGTGAAAGGAGTGGTATTCCACTTGATTAATAACACTAATCAAATTACACAGTGTTCCACTGTGCCCTGAAATCTGGGGCCATAATGTCCTCTAATGGCACAGTTCACAGAGCTAAACTTCGGAGGGAAAACATGGTGCTGACTGCCGCATGCCTTAATGAAGGCAGTAAAACATCCATTTCCAGAAGCCATGAAATGAAAGAGAAGTTTGTAGATGTGCACCCAGTGGCTCTCGCACTGCAAAAAAAAAAAAAAAAAAAAAAATGGAAGGCTGTTAACACACAAGACAGCGTTGGAGAGAGGGAGAGACAGAACGATGCAAGACCTTAAGAAGAAAAACGAGGAGAGAATAGTACAAGTGAAGAGATTCAAAAGGGCAAGAACACCAAGAATAAGGGGATATAAGAAGAAAAGGGATGATGAAGAGAGGATAGAAAGACAGCTTGGTAGATGCTCTCAGTGCTTTATTTCCAAAGAAGGCATGAAGACAATCTGTGTCTGCTGATTATGGATGAGCCCGGCTGCTTCACTATGTCTGTTATACTTAGTGCTGCTGACAGAATCCACAATTCATCACAATTTAGTTGCCAATGCACCTAACCACAGCATCCTCCCCCTCATCTATCTCAATGCCACTCTATTAGGGTATTCCCTCTGTCCATCCAAGGATGCATTCAGTTGATCCATCTATCCATCCGTACTTCCATATGTCCATCCAGCCATGTGGGCATTCGTCTCTCCATTCATCTTTCCATCCCTCTACCTGCCTGTCTACTGTCAATTCAACCAATCTTGTGTCAATAAAACTCTGCTCTGAGATCTGACACATACACAAGTATTGCTTTGACCTCAGCTGACAGCTAGTTGCTGTAGGTAAGAGCCTAGCGTGTCATTTTAGGCAGTATGACGTCTGTCGGGAGTGGGTTGATCAAAATCTAACCACGACAACAAGTGAAGATCAGTACGGTCCAGTGTAGCGCTGTAGAAAGAAAAAAAATTGCTGCACTTAAACTATGTGAAACTTCAACCACTTAAATGTAAACAAAAGCTTTATGGTTTAGATGTAATACTTTTCAAATGCTACAAACAAAGCAAGTCAGCCTTTGCTTCTTGAGTAAAGTGTTGTTCATTGTCCTTGGGGCAACATTTCATCTGGAGAGCAAAGGGGGAAAAATCAACAAAGCTGAGAAAACACAGATTGCTATTGTTATTATTGTCATCATAATTACAGTTGTGCTTATCATTCACGCAGCCTTAATCAGGATGAAATACAGTTTAATTTGATGAAGCTTCCTGTTTTGACTGACTTGAGTTTGGGAACCACACACTTGGCTGGCGTGCCAAAAACTCAATCAGGCACAATTACATAGCCATCAGATAGAAATGTAATTGATTTGAAAGCTGACATGAGATATAACTACATTACAGTGGCGGCACAGTGGGGAGGCTCCTTGGGGACGGGGCCTACGGGGAGCTCATTACCGCCAAGCTTTGAATTATTGAGTGCTAAGGCAGCGACATTGAGGAGAAGAGGCGAGGGATTGGCTGCTACAACTCGGCAAGTGTTTATCTCAACTTACAGCAACCCGAGACTTCTGAAGGAGTGATCTGACCATTCATGAATATTGCACTGGGAGAAGTTGTAATGGTTTATAATTGAAAGGGTTCAGGCCAAGGTAGCGTCTGTGGGTGCACATCATACCTGCTATTTCCATATCTATAGTATTTTTTAGTGAGTTCAACTCAGGCTTCCTAAGTTTCAACGGCAATGACACTACTTCAGGGCTCTCAAGTGTCACGCATTGAGCGTGACACTCACGCATTTCGGTCTTAAGTCACGCACTCCCGCCACACATCGTATTTCTCACGCAGAAAAAAACTCTCGGCTATTTAATGTTTTAATGTGCCGCAGCACGCAAACATGAGCTGGCCGCGCTGCCCTCACCGTGGAGGAATCAAGCGCTCCCCTGGAGTTCTGCTGTGAGGAGCCACTTATCAGCCAATCAAAAAAAAGAAATGGGCTACACAATAGCCAATCAGAAAAAACCCTGTATCTGTTGTATCTGGGTAAGATTTAATCCAGCAACCAATGAAAATAAAGCATCCTGGAATTGCGCGCGACTGACTGATATCCGAAGAGTGATATGGAAATGTCACGTTTGCCTGTCTTCAAAACTTGAGAGCCCTGCTACTTTCCCCTCGGGTCACATATTTAGCACTTAGCTTAGCATGTAGTTTGTGAGCTTAGCTTAGCATGTAGTTTGTGAATCATCACGTCATGTCACACACAACCCTGCACAATGAGAGCTGTGATAACAAAGCATGATGCGGTCTAGAATGTACTTTGACTGAAGTAAACTCTATGGGTCATTCCTGAAGAGGTGACTGGTGATTGGTGAGAGGATGAAGATATAAGTCCTTGCTGAAGGGCCTCACCGTCCCACAGGAAACGGGTGGCTGCCTTCCTCTGGGAGAGCTACGCCCCCTAGGCTGCTGCCACTGATCTCAATCTGTCTATCTCATTATTTCTATCACTCTTCTCTCTCTTCTCACACAGCCCTCCTGCGAGCTTTCTCACAAAAATGAGATCTCAATTAATTCAAGCGAAATGAGGACGAGGGAGGATGAGGACCTGGGAGCCCAGCGAGACAGAGAACAAAAAAGATAGCGGAGCCTAGCAGAGCTGCTCGTCGGCCTGGAAACGGCAAACAGAGCAGGATGACTGAGCATGTGCATTTAGTCAATCCCGTCTCCAGTTTAAACATGGCTAATAAACAAACACTCGTCATTACAGATTGTGACACACAGAGGAGCCAAGCCTGAAAGAGATGAAGACGTGATTTAAGACACGATGACATGTAATTCCCTGTATGTTGTCTAGTACATGGTTCTGGGAGTCTTGCAGGTTGACCTTTTATTAGAGCTCAGTGACAGACATTCCAGCTCTTACGACACAACGGTGACAGATGCTCGAGATGTAAAATTAGAGTTCCAAGTATCCCCTTACAAGAAACTACATGTCAGAGGGAATAAAAAAACTGAGATGAAAAAAGCTTCATGTACATCTGTTTATTATTGTGACCTGTGACCGATGACCTTGTGAGCAAGGACCTCATGCTCGACAACTGTCATCTATCTTGAGTAAGGCCGCTCACCCTGCTTATGGCTATATTAGGGTCCTACAAGCCACCACACAGCTCAGCTAATTTTCTCATAGCCTTGCAGAAAACCAGCTGTTAGCAGGGACTGCTGCTAGGTTTGAGGTCACTAGCGCACACACACACATCCACACACACGCAGACATTCTACTTACGCACAAAATATGTGCTATGAGGTGACACACTGCAGCACTCCCAGCAGCTCCATATGCTAAGTAGGTTAAAAACAAATTGAAACCCACTTTTTCCATCTGGATTGTTGCTCAAAGCACACAACTGTTTTATGTGCGTGTCACTGAGAAGTAAACAAACAAATAAGAATAAATGACCCATTTTTAACGGAAGACAACTTGTAAGCTGTGAGATGTTATCTCCAGTGCAATGGTGTGATAAAAGTAACCACCCCTACGACAGGGCGTAAATCTCACAGTATTCTGAGATATTTTTATGCCCGACGCTGACTGCAGTGCATATATTACAACGCTTTATCAGTCCCAGCACTTGGACAACGCTAGTAAAATAGGCGAGTCAGATAGTTACATATTTTTTATATGATAAATACCTTGCATGTAAGGAGCCAAGGGGGATTGTGGCAAATGTGTTTCCAAGAAAGTCTGCCACTAGTACTTAGAGTGATTGAATAGCCTGTAAACAGAAGCAGCAGACTTGCTTGACACTCTCTGGGAGACACTAATATAGTTGTGCTTCCAGGAGCTGAAGGAAAGGAAGGAGGTTCATGAACTACACAGCGAGCGCAGGAGCTTTTTCTAATGACCCTTCCTCTGCATTCAGCCTGGTCTCTGAGCTGAAACTGCAGAGTAAAGCACAAGACTGCTGAGTGAAGTACGTCAAGTCAGTCACAAGACACCCTCGGTCAATGGCTGATAGTGTTCCTCACATTAGCCCAAATCAAAATTAGATCTATCTTTAACAACCTCATTTCTAAAAAGGCGTACGATGACACTTTCCATCATTTACGCTTTCCACCTTTGCTGCAAACCCCTGATGAGAATACATTCTCCTTGGTTCACGGTGCTTGTAAAAGGACCTTTTTGAAAGCAGGGCAGCATCTGTCCTAACTTACAATTCATCACAGTCAGAGATCATTATTTGCAGATCTATGTCGAATCAAGAAACTGTGGAGACTGCACATAGCCTTGTTCATGTAACACTTCTAATTGGAGGCGATATGAGCATGAAAATGGTTTAAGCACACAATTTAGCACTTTAGTTGAAGGCATGTCTCTGTGTTCACTACACATCAGCTGACATTGACACTATGAATTGAGCTCCAGGATATTACACAAAAGAAGGCCGGTTCTGCCATGACCCGAGTTTGAGGTCGAAAAAACAGTCATGTAACTTTTCACTTCTTGGTAAACAACTAATTATGTTGATTATTTGGTCAACAACGCATCCAAAGTCGACAGGAAAAGCAACAACAACACAACAAACATGGATAAAAGATATATTTTAGCTTCCTCGATGTCAGTGCTTTGGTGAATAATTAATATTTGATGAGTGTCAATTTCCATAGAACTGTCACAGGAAGGAGGAGAGGCTGTGACAAGTCAAACTGCAGCTACAGCAGTTTCGTTCGTGGTGAGCCGTTGTAAGAATGTGAGTACGACCACAGCCTTTGTGCTTATTGTGCAAACCACAGCCCAACACAGACTGAAGGCAAGTCCTGTGAAATAAACACATCAGTTTAGTTTTCTAGCTTCCGACAGTGGCACCTATGGAACTCGATAAATACGATACAGATGAAAAATAGCCTCTGGCGCATTTACATGTTTAATCACTGTGCACGGTCCCTACCAAATAAACCGCTAAAAAAGAAATGTATCCGTATAAAAAGATTTTACATGCAGATGCTTCCATAGAGGGCATGAGGGGGTCAACTAAAACATTTAAAAAATATGTCAACTATATGCTATCTTCCTTCACCAGATCTTAACCCAACTGAACCATTGGCATTTTTGTTTTCCCCTTAGCTCTCTCTTTCTTTCTCTCTTTCTTTCTTTCTCTTTTTCTTTCTTTCTCTCTCTCTCTCAAACTCAGGTCATGGAGAAACCGGCTTTCTTTTGTGTAATATCCTGAGGCTCAATTCATAGTGTCAATGTCAGCTGATGTGTAGTGAATACAGAGACATGCCTTCTGAACATGTACATTATGCGTCTGGAAATAAAACTCTTAGATACACACTTGCATCCCCAGACACCTGCACCACATCTCTTCTGACCCAAACATAAAACCACGACAAGAAACACTATGCAACCATTTGTGTGTGTCCCCCCGGGGGCGTCTTGGCTCTCAGAAACCCTGCCCTGGCTTTCACCCTAATCCCCTGAGAACGGGCCAGTAGCATACAGCTAAAGCACCAGGTGATTGCATATCTGTAACAGACCTCCGTAGAAGTCTCCAAACGTGGTCCTGGTGACGCTGCCAATTTGACAGCCCTTCTCCTGTTCGGCACTTGGCCTCAAGGGCAGCCCTTGTATCAGCTTACATCTCGCAGTTTACCTCCGAATAACAAGAGCCACATCGACCTCAACAGATTCAATTGAGCAGAATTGCAAACAGTTCATTGGCTTTTGGCTGGTGCTTGCGGAGTAGATGACAGCGATGTGTGGAGCCAGAGAGTATCAGTTGACCCAGACTAATTATTCATAAAGCCTTGTTGTGATGGCTGCTGCTCTGCTAAGGTCAGACAGGAGCAGCTGAGGGGAAAACAAAAACATTTCCAACTAAAACAGAGTGGACACCACTAGGTATCTGCAGGAAACTATGAAAGGAAATGTGATGGCGCCAAAGGAAAAATAAATCTCACTAAGAGTAGTGAGCTCGCTCCTGCGCCGCCGTAAGTGGACGGCAGCGTAACAGCTAGACATTCGACCTGGAGGTTGCGTTTGATGCAATGGAGGATGTGATATAGGGGCACTCATGCATGGCTGAGAAGAGAATGGTGCAGCTCCTTAACTAATAGTACACCCTCTGTCCTCACATCCACTGGCAGGCTGTGCCTGGAAATTTGTAATTACAGTAATTGTGATTTTCGACAAATGGGTCTCCACCACACTCTACGACGGTGAAAATACAGGTTGCGTTATTCATGAGGAGTCGACTAAAAGCATCCATTGACATCGCTTTAAATTACCAGCTCTTGGATAGAGGACATTCGAAATATCTAAACGTCTGCAAAAATATTCAGAAAATGACTTTTTCGATGCATCTGTAACTGAGGCATAAACTCAATGACTGAGAGAATGTTGTTGATCTGAATAGACAGTTCAACTGCTTTCTGACCACTATTTACAGTCAAAATAAACCACAACAACTATAAACAGGTTTACACACACACACACATACACAAACACACAATACCCACTTATGAGCACGCACAGTAGTGAGGCAATTAGTGGAAGAGAGGAAGAATGCTGGATCGGTTACAGTTATTGAATGTTAATTACAGCGCTTTACGGTGTTGAGGAGATAACGAGTTAGCGCCTGGTGACAGCAGCGACACGTCCTTTAACGAGAGCTGTGGAAATTTATGAAACTTGAGATCAGGGACAATGAGGCGTTACTGGCTTGTCAGACGCTCTCCTGCTCACCCTTCCTTTGTCCTAATGAAGGCAGACACTTGTTTCTTTCTCTTCTCTGCTCGTTCCAGTGCTGTTAGCCTGAAATGATTATTTATTTATGGAGGAAAGGCAAAAAAATCGTCTGATTGGGGTTTTGTGTCCTTATCCACCATCTCACATTACACATGCCATTCAGCTTAAGTTATAGCGATAGGCTAGACTAAAATTAAGCAGAAAACATGTGGACGCATAAAGGCCAAAGATAAACATGGGGTCATATTACAGATAATTCCCTGTCTGGTGGAGGGAATATAGCCGGTAGCCAGACGAATGTGAGTGACCATTAATTCCTGTCTATCTAAATAGCGAGGGATCAAGAGCTCGGTGAAATCCGAGGGGTTAATATGATTATGTTGTGAAGCCTGGTTTGGAATTTAGGTTAATAGAATCATTGATAGGGCTCAGCTCTAATGCCAGCGACGCTTAAGAAGATCCATGCTGCATGATTTCGACAAATCCTGGAACATTCTTCAACGTTTCCCCCACTGACCCTGACAAGAGTTTTTGAAACAGACACACAGACAAGTCTGAGGATTTCGCTGAGTCTACACAGCCTCTGCTAACCAGAATCCCCCAGGCTGTATCAACAGCCTAAATGGTATTTATAGAATATTACATCAGTTACACTGGGGCAAACGTGGGCCCCAATGGAGATATTAGGCATAACAAACAGATAGAGAGAGCCTTGTAAATTACTCTGAAATATGAGAGTAGGAATGTACAGTAAACTGGGATTCTTGAGATTGTATCTCATGTCTAGACTAAGACCAGGCAGAAAAACAGTTAATTATGCTTTGCTCAAAACAAGTGATTTATATCTGCTTCAAAGTATCTTGACTTATCTCTTGTGTAGCCATGTTACAAGTTGTGCTGTGATAAGAATGCTTGTAAGAATAGAACAGGACTCCTGATGACCACCGTAATGCTGCTGACCTGTGGTGGGGAAACAGTCCTTTATGTGGGCTGCAGCCTCCACGAAGAGAGCAAGAGAAGCTCTTTCAAACCACGGAAGACGAGGCGTCTCGGATGGTGTTCAGAAGTCAATAAAAACAGGTGTTAACCAGCTTAGCTAAGATGTTAAGAGCTTGGATAATCCTAGCCTGGATCCAAGAAGGATCCGTCTCTGTAATACTAATGCTTAGGAAGCAGCGTTAAAGCGCACACAGTTAGGAAGTTGCGCTTGAGAGGTATAGCGCTGCTGCTACAGGCTGTGAACACCTTATTCACATCCGCTGGCAATTACTACGGATTGACGGATGAAGGACGTCCACGTATAGAGAATAATCGGAGGATAAAAGGGAAAGTTTTACTTTGAGTAGTTTTGTAATATCACGTGTGTATGACTGAAATCACTCATCATACTATAAGTAACATTTTAAGTTTACAATTGAAATCATTATCACTCAGCCACTCACTGCTTATGACCATCAACTACAGAATTCAGTTTTGTCTCATTGTCATCTGTTTTTCTCATTTGCGTCTACCATGAAAAATACACATTATAATGCTGTGTTTTGACAGGTGTTTCTACATCTCTGAAGCAGCCGGTTTCACACCTGCGACTCCGGGCCAATCAATGCCACACAGGCAGGAAAGGTAATAGTAGCAGATTTTGCCAAGGAAACCAGTGCCACCTTCAGGCAAGGTTTTAGCATGTTGTATACATAAACCTGCAAAATGTCAGAGTTTATATCAAATGTTATAACTGTGTCCACACCCATGCACAGGTAAGCGGGTGTAGGAATGATATAACTACAACTGAACAACTGAACAATCTGCAGCCTGCTAAACATTAAACAGTAATCAATCTGTTTTTGACGACAACAAGACTTTCTTGAAAAGTTTTCTAAGCGAAGAACTACAGCTGCCAGCATCCAGGAAGGTGTCTTTGTTATGTTGTTAGACACCGAGGGGCAGAAAGACAGATCAAAGTACGAGGGAATGTGCTCATTTTCTGCTAAACGTATCCCCGCACTGAGAGATAGCACCTAAAGCAAATGTGCAATCACACCTAAAACACCAAAAAGAGCAACTTCACACGGTAGAACGTGCAAGTGAGCGAACACACTCCATCTGACGTGAAACCCCTCCCAGACAAAATAAATCAATGAAACTCAAATCATAACCTGTTTCACTTAATGGACTTTGAGAGTACCACTTTGCATGCTCCATACATTCATCGACTCTCTTACATGCCACCCCATAATCAAATCAGCATCTGGTGTCAGGGTGGCTTGCGGTTCGGGGTGTTCTCGTTTGTAAACACCACCTGCCAGTTCTCACTCGGCTTCGCTCGCCGGGTGACATTAGCACAAGCGTGAAATGTGATTTTGCGTTGAGCAAACCTCTGCACCGAGGACATCCGAGTCTGCCCAGCTGGAAAGCAGCCATACATAATCTACGGTCACCTAAATCAGAGGAAGTTGTCATGCATAAGACACTATCCAGCACCGTCCTGCAGTCCAGTTGATTTCATCTTGGCTGATGTGAGGGGTATCAGTCTTTTATTTCTTAACTTATCAATTCCTTCTTTTTCGTTTTTCTCTCACTGTCTGTTTCCTCTTTTTGAATTGTTTTGTTTTGATTATGTCTGATTATTTTGTGACTCTTAGCTCTTCTATCTTCCAACAACATATTTGGTATTGTGTTACACTTGTATTGTAACCTCTTTTTTGCACAATAACAAATCATATTTCAATGTACTTCCTGTCATTAGCAGGCATCCAAGTAAACACAAGCATAATAAAACATAATAAAAACACTTCGTTAAATGATTGAGAGACAAAATCCCCCAAAAATTGAAAAGATTTTCTTTTTTTTCTATGCCTGAATAGGTCCCTCTGTTTCCCTTAAAATGACGATAGACCCACATTCTTGCATTCCCCCTGCTAACCGATTTAGTTGGCCTGCTGAATGTGTGGTAATCACACACAATCAGCTCTTGATGCAAAGCCATAAAGCGCCGCAGAATCCAAGAAGATCAATCGTAAGCCAATTTATGCTCGATGGTCAGGTTTGGTTAATACAACGGGGCTTAACTGCTTCTACATGATCACATATAATGCAATCAGATTTCCATTGACAGAGCTATGATTCGATTTCCCCGGTGGGGGCAAAAATACACGTAGTTATTCACTGCTCAGCACTCTACAGCCAGGGAGCGTAGGCGCTCTGTAACGTGGAACACCAAATACATCACCTTCACATCGCCAGTGACTTGCCTTTCGATGAATGTCAACAAAGCAGTTAGCAGGGAGAAAATGAGTTACAGAGAGAGAGAGAGAGGACAGAAGAGAGGAGAGGAGAGAGGGGGGTAGGGGGGAGAACACACAATTATAAAAGCCTCATTTCTTCAGACAACCATAAAGTCTCGTCCCAGAAGGGCAGCTGAGCACAAATCAATTTCTTTCAGTCGATTACAAGCACGGAGGTTCTAACCTTCATTTGTGAGTCTAATACTCCAACAGTTATGTAGAACACATACCAATTAAGCAATTCTGCTGGAATAAGAGGGCCGTGAACTGACGCGATTATGGAGGCCGGGCCCCTGGGGAGGTCGGGTTATCGGCTCAGGAGCAGGGAAGACGATGGGAGCGGGCCAGGAGAGGAAGGGGGGAGAAAGATGGCGAAGGGACAGGGGACATGGAAGCCAAGGAAAACTTAATTTATTAAGTCTAATACTCTGTGAAATGTTCCCATGGTAATAAGGCAGGGAGATTGCGTTAATAGCAGGGAGCCATGCAGAAAAGGTCACTCGATATCTGTACCGCCCACCGGGGTCGTGCTGATGGGAGCTGCTCAAACACATCTGATAATGCTCTCAGCGTCGTCGCTATGCGCCAGAGGTCGAGAGGATGGGAGCTTGGGAAAAGATGCCATTTGTGGAAATTGCACTGATGTACTGCAGTGCTCTGACACAATTCTCACTGCTGGCTTTTTATGTGCAGACAGCTGTACGACCAGTGAATGGAATAAGCACGACGACACCCATTTAAAGATTATCAGGCAGCAATGTATCGCTCTGAGGCGCATTATGCTTTCCACTAAGTTTGGATTTTGCAATCATTCATCTCCACATTGACATGAATGTACAGCCAAGGCAGTCAGCATCCTCTTTTTTTTCAGATTTTCAATATCTGTTTGCACACGGGCTCATGAAAGGAAACACATTAGAGGCATTCTCCATCTTTCTATTGTCGCAAACTAAATCTGATGCCATTTTCCTCTTGATTTAAAGAGCACGGATTCATCTCTGCAGATATGTGAAGATCAACACATTGTCAGTCACCGCTGAGGCACCTTAACCACCGCCATCCCCGCCAGAAGATTTATGGTAATTGATAGCATGTGATAGGATGCAGCCTATAAACCCATGTGAGGTATGTGTTTCCATGGTAACCCTTCCCTCTATTCACTAGCACCTTGGTGTTTTACTTTTTTCCCCTGGATTGTAGACGCTGTCTATTTGGATGCCAGTGGTAGGAATGAGATGCAGATTTGTGGCAAAACAGAGACACAGATGTTTCCTCATTGCCTTTTAATCTCCTATTCCCTCAGCGGCTGGTGGGGAACACTCCCCTTTAGAATGGTAATTGGACGAGATGAATAATAAACAAAACAAAAACAGAACGATGTTTATAAGGAGCATTTCAACACTTCGGAATGATCATACTTTATTGCTATTATTGGCACGGAGACAAAAGTGCCGCTTCCTCGGGGAATAGTGAAGGTCTGAGATTTAACTTGTCTAATCAGTAGAAATCCTATCAGGGCCGGGTAGAGAACGACAATGCTGGCTCATTAAGGCAGAGCAGTTAACGGTCTATCACTGATTTCCCCTCTGCACTTACTGCACACCAGCTATCTGAGAAGATACTATAGCATTCATAGCATTTTAAGTTTCTTTATTCACATCTTCTTCTTTTTCTTATGTTTTGGCTTCCATATGTACACCATATGCACATCAAACTGCAGCTTGGTATATTCATTGCTTGTACATTTAAGATAATGATTTCATTAAGCCCCATTACCGATGGCAAACACTTTTCTTCTGTCTCCCACCGAGCTGAACATCAACCTCCATATCAGTTGGGGCTCTGTGTGTTTCTTGACAGCACTGAGATAAATGGGGATATTTTGACACTGTGAAATCAGAAAACTGGCTATTTGCATGATAAATCTGTCCCTCTTTCTCCCCGGAGAGCTTTATTACAGGAGGATATTTCAAACGCTATCAAATGTGCCAAACATTTACTTTGATAACTCTATCAGATGGCTCCCTGGATTTAATGGTATAGCAATCTGAGAGAGTTGAGGCACATGCCTCGAGCACAGACAATAATGGCGGGGAGAAATACGAGGAAGGGATGAATAAAATCTCTTTAAAAACTTTATAAATAATGCACCTTGCGCACTAGAGACTTGTTCCTATTTAACTATGCATGCCTCTTCCTGGTTTCTGTGCTGGCAGAGACACAAACACAGCATGTATTGTGGGTCAACATGATAGCACAGGAGGAGGACAACCTAAGGCTCCATCAATCCTCTCAGCCTTGGCCTCCCACCCACATGGAGCAACCCCTCCCCACTGCTAATCTCCAGCCACAGGATGACTGCACCACCTACTGTATGTTCTCGCTGTGCTGAAAAACACATCATGAAAAAAGGGAAATTTAGAGATTGACCGGACTTGCCACAATGCGTGAGAAGATTTGAGAAAATGGGGGAAAAACAAAGTGCAGGACTAATTATCCAATTAATGTGCAATTAAGCCCATGCAGCCTAATGGTCTGTGTTGGATTTGGTAATAGCTCTGCCAGACTGAGGAGCCTATTAAACTCACGGTCGGCTGTGGAGCAGACTCAAACACTGTCTCAGTGAATGGGTAGTCGGATGTTACAATTACAGCAGCTGTCTAAGTCAATAAAAAAATGTAAAAAGTATACATATTGTTTTTTGGGTCCAGGCATGATGGCTACAGAGCTAAGAAAAAGAAGAAGAAAAAACCCACCCTGAAAGAAATTCAACAAGGCATTTCATTAAGACTTTCATTATCTGCCATAGCAGAGTTTGCTAATACATGCTAATTATATTCAAGCTAATATTTAATCACACACAATTTCTAGTCAACTCAGTTTGAGGAAATACTGATTATAATGCACGCTTTCACAGCGCAGTTTATGAACTTTGCTAATAGATCCCCTGAAATCTTAAACACTTTGCCTTTCATCTGGTGAGATAATATTTTCACATTTCTTCCCGTGACAAACTGTATAAATGACAACGTGACTGAAATGCTCATGTACCCCAAAGCCATCTGGGACATCAAGATTCAAGATTAACTTTATTGTCATTCATACTACTCACAGGAAAGGTGCACAGCTGAACGGCATTATGTCGCATTTGGCGCATAGTGTAATAAACAAAGACAAAAGTAATACGTTAATTATGGAAATAAGATGTGAATGTAACATTTAGGATAAAACGTAAACATCACAGTAGTAGAACAGCTCAGCACAAGTGTATTTGTATGCGTGTGAATATCTGTCATGTTCTTGGTTGTGGTTTAGTTTCACTGCCTCTTGTGTGTTTGTTTCACTTCCTGCCTCTGTGCTCTTCCCTCCTTTATTCTGTGCAGCAGTTGTGTTTGTCATGTTATATCATTTCATTATTTCCTGTTTTATGTTGCGTTACACACCTCTCCTCTCATTTCAGATCACTTCACTGTCTGTGTATGTTTTCCTGCCACAGTAATTATCTGCCCCGCACCTGATTGAATCCACCTGTGTCTCATCACCTCCACCTCTCCAGTGGATATGAACCCGGTGTTCCCGTCTGTGTTGGTTTGTCTGCTATGTTTGTATCCCTCGTGCACCTGTCGGATTTACTTAATCTTGTTTCGCCCCCTTTGGTTTCTAGCTTTGTTTTTGATATTTCTTGATTAAAATCACCCTCTATAATCCTTCTTCTGCTCGTGTCTATCTGTATTTGGGTCCATACTCGGTTGTCTTTTTGCCCCACCGTGACAATATACATATAAATTGTGAATTCATCAAAAGTAAGTAGAGTGATAAGTACAAAGAAAGTTTGTTGGGGGCAACCTGGCGGTCTGATTGTGACACAGGCCAAACATATCTGCAACAGTAAGAAGGTGTCTTTACTAGCACCCTGCAATCAAAATCATGAAATTACTTTAGTTAAGAGTTACCGGCTATCAGCTTGGCCTCCACTCAAGTGAAATAAAGACCAGCAGGGGGAAAGTACATGGTATGACTGAGGCAAGGAAGAACTTCCTTTGCACTTGAACAACCAACACAAAAAGTAAATATTGCTAGAACACACAATCCAAAATGAAAATGTTAACAAACATGGGTGTAAATATGACACTCGTATAAGCGAAATGTTAACTGACATCATAGGCTGATTATGAGCCTTCACAATTTGTTCTCACTACGCTGGGACAACTGTTCAAACACACAGATCTCTCAGGGTTCAGTGCAATCCTCTACACCTTAGTTCACTTTTGGCTCTATTAGGCTAATCCTCCGGGACCCAGCAGGCAGGGCTGTGACTCAGCACGAGCCATTAGGTAGAGCTGCCTCTTCAGCCCAGGGAAGCCAATGTCAACAGGACGAGGTAGAAAGACAATCAGGGTTGGGATGGGATTTAATCCCGGTTCAGAACCAGTGCAATGGAGTGTCTATGTCTGGGTGAACGATGGCTGAGTGAGGCAGAGGCCTCTGACTGCAGCCATTTGGAGTTGAGCTCTATCTTGTTCACCTCAAATCCAGACACAAAATGGCAGTCTTCTTTCTCTCTCTCTTTCACACTCTCCCTCCCAGTCTCAGGTATGTAAACGATCAGACACACTTTGTCAGTCCATGTTTCATTGATTTCTTGTCTCACTGCCTCTCTAATCAGCCTTTCACTGGTTTAATTATCTGTAACTTGCGGTATTTGGCCTGCGTGGAACACACTCCGATAGGTCACACCAGCCTCCTGCAAGGCCTTCTTATCTTTAAGTTGCATTTAATCAAACATCAAATACAGATAATTAACTTTTACCCAATGTGTACTGCAAATCCACTACTTGTAGCTGCCACATTGCTGGTGGTGCATTTAATTTACACCAAAAGCAGGAACTTGATGCGGAAAATGAGGTGAAAGACTTCTGAACCAATTCTGATGGATATATTTCTGATAATGATGATCCCTGAGGTTTAAAAGGAGCTGCTTGACAGAACGGTGCTCTGCTGAAAAAAGGGCTAAACCAATAACGGTGACTGGGTCACAACATGCTCTGCAAAAGCTTGTGTAAGTCATCAAGCTGGTTTAAATACCTCTCTCAATGTGAATCCAATTAGAGGCAGCCTCGGTTTGTTAAGACAAAAGCAGCCATGTTCAAGGCCCGTCTCCCTCTGATTTTAATCAATTCTCCAGGGAAGTGTGTGTTGGGAGATACAGATCAGGACTTGCCATACGTCAGTGTGTATGTGTGTGTGTGTGTGTGTGTGTGTGTGTGTGTCTGTCTGTCTGTCTGTCGATTGGATGCTTGTGCAAAGGCTTGTTTGTGAGCGTGTCAGAATAACTGAGTGATACAAACTGACAAAGAATGAGAGAGCACAAAAGCTTCTTCTTACAGTGTTCATCTCTAATTCCCCAACAACTTCTGTAACCTTTAAATTCCTCAATAGCCTTCTAGTTTTTACTGCAACTTGGCGTTCTAGTTGGGCGTCAAACACAGAAGCAAAGTTTGCAGCAGACAACATTTATATTAGATACTTATGATGGATCACACAGTATATTTCAAATGTCTGCTTCTCATTCCTAGGAAGGTTAGTGTGTTACTTGATTACTTGGCAGATGTTCTCCTATGCCGCAGCATAATGTAGCAGGGGACAATACACCTGTTCCATGTGGGAACTTTGCAGCTAGCAAGCCTGGCGATGATGGCCGTCTTCACATTGACCATCACAGGAAATATGTTGCGATATGGCAGTAAAATAAAGACGGAAGGTTGGACTTATTTCTTTCCATTGCCTCTCAGAGAAAGAATTTTTAATAAACGAGAACTCTCCCAACCCCCTTCAACAATGTCTATCTTCTGTTGTTGTTCCAAAAAGTTTAGATTTGAATTTCAATTTGGTAACTTCCCTCTCAAAAGTGATAAAGTCGCCTGCTCTAAGCCCGTCTGTAAACCACATTAAGCATTCAGCTATCTTTTGTAAAGCCCTGCCACAATGTCACTGTGGTTCTGCCTCTACATCATTATGCCAGCTGTTTTTGGTCGGCCTGTTTATAGATACACAAAACATCTGGAGCCACAAAAGAGACCTCAAGTGGGGCTCTTAAAAAGAACCGCCAGGGCAGACTTTGGGCTGCTTTAACCCTTCTGGTGGAGCCTTAGCCACTGGAAATTCAGAGCAAACACAGCCTTCATTGGAATGAGTTTCTTTGGCTTTGTTTACAATTAGTGCATGTTAGACAATTGCAATTGAAGAGAAAGAAATGTTCTCTTATTTGCCTCTTTTTTGACACCGCAAGTTTCCAACACTAACTTTGCTTTATATATCTTAGCTGTGAGTAAGGTTACATCTCAGGACTCAATATCAATGAGAGAGGTGCACTCAGTAGAGTCCATATCTCCGCCAGGTATGTTTGATATTGTAATGGATACAACCCTGGGCAATGCAGTATGTCAAACACACTTCAGTAAAACCCCACAATGAACATTGATGTGTACAAGCAAACTTCAATGTTCGTCCATGTGGCAGCGGGGGGTGTTTAGGCTCGGCTGCAGAGTGGGTGGAGCGGGGGTGTGGTTCAGGGAACGGTGTCTGATTGTCATCAGCTGGGCTGATAGGTAAATCGGTCCAGCTAATTTGGTTTAAATCCTATTTATCAGATCGATCTCAGTTTGTATTTGTAAACGATGACGCCTCGATAACCACCAACGTTAATCAATCGGTTCCACAAGGTGTGCTGTGCTTGGACCAATTTTGTTTATATGCATGCTTCCTTTGGGCAATATTATCAGGAAACACTCCATAAACTTTCATTGTTATGCAGATGACACTCAACTATATTTATCGATAAAACCAGAGGAGAGCAACCAACTCTGTAAAATTCAAGCATGTCTTAAAATAGAGGAGAGCAACCAACTCTGTAAATTCAAGTGTGTCTTAAAGATAAAACATGGATGACCTGCAACTTCTTGATTAAAAACTCAGACAAAACCAAGTAATTTTAATCGCCCTGAGCACCTCCCAGAGATCAATTATCTGGTGATGTGGATTCTGTACGGCGGCATGCCCTGGCATCCAACACCACTGTAAAGAATCTTGGCGTTATCTTTGATCGGACTGTCCTTTTAACTCCCACGAAAGCAAATCTCAAGGACTGCATTCTTTCATCTCGTAATATTTCAAAAATCAGGCACATCTTGTCTCAAAAGATGCAGAAAAATGGTTCACGCGTTAGTATTTCCGAGACTGGACTGGACTGCTCCTTATTAGCAGGCTGCTCTAATAAAATCTCTTTAGGTCCTCCAGTTGATCCATGCTGCAGCTCGTGTTCTTCACAACTAAAAGAAGAAAAGAGATCACACTCCTCCTGCATGCTGCACTGGCTCCCAGTAAAATCAAGAATCACTTTTAAAATTCTTCTCTTAACCTACAAAGCCTTGATTGGTGATGCTCCATCATATCTTAAGGCTTGTTGTTACCATATTGCCCCACCACTCGCTCGCTCTCGTCACTAAACCTTAGTTCCTAGAGTCTCTTAAAAGTAAAAAAGGCAGAGAGCCTGAGCTGGTTATCAAGCTCCTCTTTTATGGAACCAGCTCCATTTCAGTCCGAGAGGCACACAACACAGTCACCTAAGAGTATAGACTTAAGACCTTCCTCTTTGACAGAGTTATAGTTTAGGGCTGAATCAGGTTTGCCCTGGTCCAGCCCCTTGATATGCTGCTAGGCTTATAGCCTGGGGGGGGACGTTTTAGGATGCACTGGTACCTATCTTTTTTTTTTCTCTAAGGATGGATTTCTTCTCTCAATCACAACACTAACTCTGCTTCTCCCCCGAAGTCCTTTGACTTTTTCCGCTGGGGGGGTCGCCGGACCCTGTGCATAGGGGCAACGACATCTGCCTGATGGATCGCCTGGGTCGGGAATTCCTGCTCATGACTACGCCACTGTCCTGTTGAGACTCCGCCCACTCCTCCTCCACCGCCATCTGCCTGATGGATCGTGGAGGTCTCCATCGTGGAATATGCCTACTATGAACTATTCATACACTCTGTCATATTCATTGAATGTATTTTAACTTCAATCTGTCCTTCTGTACACATTACATCTATTGCATCTGTCCATCCTAGGAGAGGGATCCTCCTGTTGCTCTCTCCAGGTTTCTTCCCTTTTTTTCCCTGAGGGGTTTGGGAGTTTTTTTTCCCCCCGATGTGAGGTTTTGGGGCAGGGATGTCTATGTGTACAGGTTGTAAAGCACTCCGAGACAAATTTGTAATTTGTGAAATTGGGCTATACAAATAAACTGAATTGAATTGAATTGAATTGATGACAATCTGTGGTTGTGTATCTGGGAGGCTTTTTCTCTTGAAAGGAGCTGGACGGACTGAAGACGGGAGAGCAATGAGCAGAGACACAGTCGGCGGTCAGAGCGTTGAAATAAAGCGTTTTACCAAAGTTCCCTCTGGCTGCGCATTCCTTGGTGCTTAGGGGGGGGAAACCTACTGGTGACGGACAGAATCCTGTCACAGTCCACTTGGTACAATCTTGCAAAAAGTGAGAGGTTCTCACCAAGCTGTTGGCCCGCTTAGCCGTGGCTGAGTTGCAGCGAGGTACAGAAGTGTGTGTGTGTACTGGTAGTTCTGTTGGCTGTTGCCAGTTAGCCAAACACACCGGCCAATACGACAGGATAAAAGTAAGTCTGGCCGCAGCGCAGCAGCCGAGACGTACGCAGCAGTTTGTGGAGGGGTGGTTCGGTTAGCTTTGAACCAAATACACCGTCCTTTCAAGAGTAGTGAGTGAGGAGAGAGCAGGAAGTCAACGGCAGCTTAAAACATGCAATAAAAGTGTATTTAGAAAATGTGAGTTGACTACAGACAGTTTGAGCATTGAAATTGAACACTGATGGCATCTGTGAACTTAATGGGGCGTGACCCGTTCAGCCTCCCCATCGTTGAGGTCAAGCACATTTTATGAGGTCACCAGCCCTAGATTTACAACCTAAACTTTCTATGGCGGCAGCCGTTACTTGGTGCATTCAAACCGGGAGGCTCAGATAAGTGTGTTTTTTGCAGTTTGGTTGGACTGTGACCTGGAAATCTCTCTCAGGGAACAGAGCCAAGGAAGAGGCAGAGAGGAATCTGGGTTGTGTACACACGGCGTGAGCTCCAAGGGCACACAGCAGAATAACTTATGGAATGTCTCGCATCTCCATCTACACAGCAGGATAAGTCATGCTGAGAGGAGGTGCGAGTGTAATTTGTTATGGGGGTACTGCTTGCGTAAGCTGGGCTTCACATGGAAGATTTAGCCCAGCAGTTGGGCAGTAAACCAGCAAAGATGGAGGAACAAAAGCACGTCATCCAGTAGCCTGAGCAGTGGTGTTGGTCCTGATTCAGTGCTTTCTCTGAAGAACTTATTTGAAGCTCGGAATTAGAGCAACAAAGAGAAATTTGTAGTGGATTATTATAATGCACTGCTGTTAATGTCTGTACCCTTTTTTTTGCTGCACAGCATTAAATGAGTGGGCAGCAGAAACAAAAAGTACAGAAAATTTAAACACGGCTACAAAAGCTACCGTTTCATAAACTGTGTGTAGGAGTGGGAGATGTATTTGACCCTGACCTTTTATGCCTCGTTTTTACATATCTTCCAGTCACTTTCACTTTGCTTTTGTGCTGGAGGCAACATAGAATAGATTCTTAAAATAAGAACAATATTATAATAAATTTAAATAATCCTTTAGGAATATGTTCAACGTCCAAGAATGTAAAGAACGCACAAGGACAATATGATCTCTCTTCGTCTAATTCATGACATCATCTTCACTAAGATGACATTTTATCGCCGATCAGACATAAATTGAAGGAGAAAAACACAATAAAGCACAAACCAGACTGCAGATAGTAAATGTCTCTGCATGAGGCAGAGACATCATCTTTCATGCCCAAAACAAAAGGTCAAAGTCTGGCAACCCATGTTTAGAACCAAAAGCTAACGCCTCACTTCCCCAACCCATCTGAGAGAATTACAGTGGTTGTTAAGTGTGCATAATGAATGCCATAAAGCTGGCCTATAAAGCAGGCATTTGGCCAGCCCCTGGCAGTGAGTGGGAGCAGGTCTAAGTACAGATCTAACTCTGCACACCCTTGTGTCCAGAATGATTGCTGATGGGTTTTTACAAGGAGGGGAGAGGCGGGGCCGCTTCCACATCATTAATGAGCTCTAATATTTCAAAGGAGGACACAGGGCCCGAGCACTGACCGTTATATTAAAAATCAAACGGTGTGACCTTGTTAAGATGGATGCCTGGTTGCTCTGGCCCCTCGGTGCAGCTGAGCTGCACACGGCACACCGCATTAAAAGGTGGCTCTTTGCTTTTTAAAGCATCAGCTGCGGCCGCAGATATACGGGGGTGCACAGGGAGCATTACGAGTGGCATTTAATTAAAGAAAAGTAAGCTGTGGGATTTTATAGACTGGCCGGGGATTGCTAGATCTGGTAAGTAAGTGGAAATGAAGGATGCTTGAAAGGCGGCAACGCAGTGATAACTTAACCTTCCTATCATTGTAAAAGTCAGGGCGAGGACACTTTAAGCCCTGCATGCTGCACAGCATGTTATCTCATTCAGCTTCTTTCAGCTTTAAAAGAGATTGCAGTCTAATAAAGAGGAAGAAGTAGGGATCCCATAATGCATACGTTAATTAGAGAGTGAGCTTATGGATAACATTATTATAATATTTATTAAATAGACGATGATAACAAAGGAAATTAATGTTGCTAATGGGTGGCAGAAATACAATAAACAAGAGAAACCATTGGGGAAGGATTGGAAATGTGATCCGCCGTAACAGAGCCTCGTTCCTGCCAGTCGTAGCTGGTCCAGGTCAGACTACAGATTTATAGGCTGGTAATTAGCCCCAGATGACAATGATGAATGTGCTACACTAACACCTTTTGTAGGCTGGCTTGTTAGGTAACATCTGAGAAGCCTGACAAAGCTATCATTTTACTAAAAGCTCTTAATTACCCTGGCACAATTATGAATAGACCACAAACAGACACCCAGCTGTCTTGATGCGTTGCAGTGGGAGGAGATGTGGAGAACAGGGAAGGAGGGAAGGACACAAATGAAGGAGTTAGCTGACGACACATTTTTTGTTCCTGCGCACTCTGGTAGTTAAAGCTGGTATAATTAGATTTGTGTTCGCTCCAAAGGTGGAAGATGTAGAAGAGGAAAGGAGGGAGGAACAACAAGGCACAACATACATGTTCCCCGGTTGCAAAGGTAGAACGAGGAATATAACTACTCCCACAGTTAGAACTCTACAGGTATTCCTTAAGGCCATGACTCCAAGCTAAGAGTTATTTCATCTTTAAGAATTTTGAAGTACAACCCAGTATTTTCCAAATCAATGGGTAGTATTTGTAAGCTACGGCACACTGGAAACAATATAGAGCATTGCAATTATTAACATATTTGTCACAGTTTTAAGATTTAATAAGATGAGGTAGTTTCATAATAATATCTGAAATAAAGTACAGATGTAGAGGGAATATATAGAGAGTTTTGTTCCCAGACAGCGTTTTATATTCAAGCCACAGAAGGTTAATATGGATGAACTTTCCAGCCCTGGACAAGGAACAACAAATGATGTGTTTTGTATTGCTTCCATATGCATCACAGACCATCTGGCAAATATTGCATTGGCAGTAATGTTGCAAAGTGCCATAAAGGAGACACTTCCTCCCCTTTGAGGCCCCAGGTCCTTGTTTGACACATGGCATCCTGTGCAGAGAGCGAGCTCTACTCTTAAATGAAAGAACACACTTCCATAATCGGCCTCATGCCGCCTCACATGTTGTGTCACCGAGGTCAACAACAGGGCTGTCTCCACACTGCCACATTTATTTTCCTCTCAAGCGTTGTACTAAATCCCAGATTACAATTTCCATGCAGGAAGACAACGTAGAGGAACAGGACTCTAATTCATCTAATTCCCTCAAAAAATACAAATATACCAGGGACTAATATCGGCTTTTAACAAAGACAATGTCCTAAGGTGAGTCCTGTTGTAGCCGCTACTTTAGACTCTTAACTGCAACTTTAGTGGTTTGATGATTTTCATTTTTAATTGAATTGAGGATTTACTGGGCATACGTCAAGCGTGATGGCTCTCGACACAATAAAAGATATTCATAACATTTGAGAAACTGTCAAAAATGCATCCATCTCAAAATGAGATCATGGCGCTGATCAATTCTCTGAAAGACACTAAAAGTAATAAATTACAGATAAATGTTCCGTTATGGTCAAAGTACATCCAATGCTTTTACATTACCTTTTAAATTCTATTATTGAAAGAATTTAGAGCTATTAAATCGAGTAACTTCCATCAATAGTGACAATGGATGAAATGGATGATATAGTTTCATCAAGCTACAGTCTACAATTACAATGGTGTCTGCAGAACAGTGATGCTTCTTCAGAGCCGTCTCGAGAATTTTCTCAAGATATACACATTGCCCAAAGCAGAGGTAATTACATTGTGTTTGACAAGCATTTAAATCCATACTTTAGACACATACATGTAAATGTGTGCTAATATGGCTATTCATGGGCTGTGATTGTCATGGCCAATAAAACACTGCTGCTGTTTGATCACAAGATAAAGAGACACATCCTGGTGCACGCCTTCAACCAGCCGTCCATATGTGGGAGTAAGAAGCCACAAACGGACTTCCTCATACTGTGGTTCTGCTTTATTCGACAGACGCATAACACCCGGCAGACAAGACAAATGGCAAAGATAGTCGCTGTGACACATTACAAAGGTTATGAGGTGCATTCAAATATGTGCCATTGTGTCCCAAATCTACACTGTGTCCATTAGTCTCCGGAGCTACCAGGACACCCTTGATAAGGATTAACTTAGAGGTCATCAGGCACTTTGGAATTCACTCAGCATGCCACCTGTACACCACACAAACTATTTCTATAGATTGTGTTCCAGTTGAAATCCATTTTTTATCTCTCCTTGTGTGAGGTCTGTTGATAAAGATATAACCCACAATGGCTTCTATATGCTGTCGATGGTAATTGCATCTGTTGGTGCTGTGGGACAAACTATCGATGAGCTGTTGCAGGCTGTTAAATTAAACTCAGCCCAATCCACAGGAGAAGGATCGCTCCTCCACTGTGAAACGACACATCCCAGGACGAGTCACGTCTTTGAATTACAACCACCACAAAGGTTTAATTTCAAAGCACAATCCTGAACTCGTATGTGAAAGTTCAAGGCAAGGAATGGCTAATTTTGGGGAAACAAAAGGTTAAATGGGGGTAAAAACAAACAACATAGATGAAAGCAGATTTTATTACCAAGTTAAATAAACAAAAAAAGGTGCGTAAACAATAGGTTGCTTCCAGAGATCATTTTGGTCGAGGGTGAGATTTATTGTAAGAGGTCAATTGTGTGATGTAAACTTACATTATCTTCCAATCTTCATTTGCATCACTCTAAAATTACAGCTGTTCACTCCCATTGTTTGTTAATGTAATTTCCTATTATTGTTGATATTTGGTGGCTGCTTAACACCTCTTTGCTTTTTAATTTCACATGACAAAAATAGATATACTGTATGTACAGACATAATCTTAGCTGTTTATATATATATATATATATATATACACACAAACACATACAGCTAAATGTCAGACTTTCTTAATTAACATGCAGGGAGGAAATGCACAACGCAGACGTGTAGAAAACCACATGGAATAAACAGCAAGAAACCTGTGACTCCTGTCACAACATGGAGCTGAGAGAAAGCAACAGAGAAAGAGAGAGAGAGAAAGAGAGAGACAGACACAGACACAGAGAGAAAGAGACTCCCGTCTCTAACCCGCCCAGTGGCTGCCCACTAGCTGAACTGTCATCGCCTGGCCTTTTAATTTGGAAACTTTACTGTTTAGAGGTGACAGCCGCCTACGGACACACACTTTACACACACACACACACACACACGCGCGCTGAAAGGTTTTGGGTGGTGAGTGGGCACTGTTTGACACTTCCATGTTTGACACCTCCACTTCCCTCCTCTGCATGTCATGACCTCCGCAGGCTTTCCTTGCTGTGTGCATGTGTCCGTCGCCCATTTTAGAGGACGACGGATCTATTTGTGTTCATGTGTGTCGCACGACACAACTGTTGTGTGCGTACGCCACAACAATGTGTTTGTCAGCTACTTTGCAATTCAGCAATTTAATTTATTGACAATTTTTTTCAAAGAAGTTTGCCTTAAAGTCTTTACTATGAATAATAAATGTTAATGTCAACACAGTTGTAGCTTTGTAGAGAATGTCTCTCTCTAATAACATTGTACATGTGTTGCAAGTGCTTCCAGAGCCATAGGGGATGTCTGTCTGACATTGAAGTAACCATTAAGTGAGTATTTTTGAGCCACTTAACTGCCTAATTACAGGTGTCCTGGAGAGTGTGTGTGTGTGTGTGTTTGTGTGTGTGTGAGAGACAGAGTAAGAGTGTGTGTTTGGGGCGTACTAAAGGAGACAGACGAGGAAGAAGGGGTGATGAGGAGAACAGCAGGGTTTCTCATCAGCAAGCTGTAAATGGTCCCACCAGCAACATCTCCCCCCTCCCCCCACACACACCACCCACCCACACCCACCCACACCCACATCCACCCGCACGCACACACACACATAATTGCCGCACCGGCTCATTTGAGCTTGTCATTTCTCCCGATAAGACTGCAGTATTAAAAATGACAAAAGATTGATACACACTATCTTTCACACACGTCGCACACCGCATTTCCCAGCGATAAGGAGGCAGGCGAGGGCGGGGCTGTTATTGCAGATTCTACAGGCGAGATAGAAGGGAAATGTGATTTCACACTTTTTGTTTTTCTGAGCTGTAACAGCGAGATGTTACGTAAAACAAAAGAAAAAAAAGTTTTGGCTGAGAGACGCTCGGGTGCAAACGATGCTGTGAAACGGCAAACAAATATTATTGCCTGACTTGGAGAAGCAAGAAATGTGAAAAAAATACAGTCTGCCTAACAGCCCAACATACTGTCTGTCTGTTCCTTCTTGTTACACGTTCAGCCTACGGTCGACAATGACTAGTTACACAAGAGTTAATTGGCAAACACCTACAACAACTAAAGCAGCCAAACACTTTGACAAGAACCACGCAGCTCACACATCATCATCACAGATACATGTTGAGAGAACGGTGCAAACTAGTCATTTTTACATTGAATATAAACAAAGGCGGATGAGAGTTAATTGGGAGCGGTGTAGGGACAGAATAGTAATGTGGCAGAGGGGGAGAGTGGAGGAATGAGCTGATGCCTGGTCTCGAAATGGAAGGAAGCATCACGTTCACAGTTCATTACCACTTCCCTTTCTCTCGCTAATCAAAACGAAAAGCACTACAACGTGTCAACAAGGAAGTGTTTTAATTTGAACTGAGAATATATAGACTTTTGTGTGCGCGTGTGAAGAGAGGCGTGGGTTTGGCCATGTCCTATTAGCATGTGTAGGTGTGTGTAACTGTGTGTGAGGGTGGAGACGGCACATGGTGGTCAGTGTCTGTCTGCAACCATGTGTGCAGGCAGCAGTGTACGGCTCGGTCCTCGTGCATTTATCTACAAAACACATCACAACACCGTTCATACTACTGACTGACACCTAACTAAGCAACATTGGCACCAGGCTTTAATGCGGGTAGATTCGAAAAACCATTAAACAGGATCTTTAAGGAATTTAAGAGGATGAGACTGTCAGCGAAACTTCAGAAAATACTTGGAGAAATAACACCAGGGAAGATGCATGTCCTTGTTCCAGCATCATCCTTGAGGAGAACGTACGTATCTGGAGGCTAACGACACATTCAGTCTCCAGCAAGCCGACTGGCTCTCGGAGCCTCCAGTCGTCCAGCGCTTCAGACCGGCAGCTGGAGGAGCTCCGGCAGGCCACAACTCATTTATGCCTTTCTCTGGGCTAACACCGCTTATTAGCTGGAATCAAATGATCCAACACGTCTAGTGCCATAGGCAGGCCCGGCACAGAGGAGCTCAGTGTGTGTGTGTGTGTGTGTGTGTGTGTGTGTGTGTGTGTAAAGAGCGAAAAGGGCAAAGCGAAAGAGGGGGAAACACAAATGCAAAATTCCATTAGAGGAGTCTAAAGGCATCAAGCATAATGAATGGGGCCACGAATCATGCTTGGAAAACTGTGACGCTCAAAATTAAAAGTATTTTTCAACTTGGATTGTGCCCTCAGAGGATCTTCATATGGCCCATGTGAGATGACAGACATTTTCCTTTTAAGATGCCGGCTGATTCATTCCAGCTGACCTTGTGACTGGTTTGCAGCCGGATAGGCGACAAAGAGACTTCAGTCTAGAAAGTGCCGCTGATTAGGGAGATAGAGACCGCAAACAAGACCTGGGGTACATCTACACCGGCGAATACAACAAGCTGGGGAGAGGAAACACCGACCGTCCACATGAGGAATACAAACTTGTCTTCATGACACATTTTGATAGAAACAGTGATGAGAACGCCTTGCTGGTTAAAATGCATCCTAAATAGGCAAACAAGCCATTTATAAGTAACCTCAAAGAGAAATAAAAGAATAACAGATAACATTAAATATTAGACACCATGTATAAACGGATTTTGACTGACAAAGGAGTCCAATCAAATGGGTGCCGATTCCAATCTGGAAGGTGCCGGATCACGTTCCGACAGAAGCCAGCACAAATCAGGCTTTGTTTTATCTCACTAAGTGCAGCAGAGGCTGATTGGAATTTCATTAGTTGTGCAGGTATTTGGTCATAAAGTATTGGACGAATGGAAATGTTGACCTGATGATACCATGAGATGAAAACAAGAGGCTCACCAAAGGGGATTACAATTCTTCCTGGGGAGACATTATCATTACCATCCATTGAGAGAGGTGTGTGTGAGATTCAGTCGGCTTTCAGCTCGGTTTTGGTCTCTACTTCGGTCGCAACAGGGGTCGGATTCCTGCACCTGGAATCAAAGGCACCTTCAAATATGCCATTTGTGCCTTTTTGTTTTCACATTGTGGGACGTCAGCTACTACGGCGAGGCGGCTAATTTGCACTCCAAGGTTGTTTTTCCAGCTCACCTCTCTGTGGCAGTTTGGGCCGTTTCCTCGGTGAGAGCTGGCCCTCATTACTCTCTGCTCAGTCTTTGGCCTTAAGGCTGTAGTCCTCTTGTCCTCCATTTCCCAGTCCCTGACTCCCTGTCATGCTATGGTCTGCAGCCTTATCTCTCCAGTACACAAAGCTCCTGCTATCCACTCACAGCACGTTGTTTCCAAGTCGGTCGAGGTGCCAACTTGCCCCCACAATTAGGACAGTGGGGGCAAATGATAGTTCTATACATGCAGCATGGTCATTCATTTTAATTTGATTTGCTTCAATAACTCAGGTTTTTTGAACTGTTAAATATAAGGTGATTATAATTATGAAAGGCACAACTTAAATGTCAATATATCTACTTTCTCTGTATGGCGTGATCAGCAGACATGTAGAAGAACCACCGTTGATTACAACAGACGCATTGTGGTGAAAGGAGTAATGTACGACACATTCAATGCACTGCTGGAAGCAGCTGAACATGACATATTTTTATTTAATGACAAATGTAATGAAAAACATGAGAATAAAGACATGCCTTAATGCTTGAGGTTGTATAGAAATAAATGGAAAATTGAGAGAAAATCCATTTCTTGCTGCATATGAAGACTAAACATCATTCTAACAGCAGTGAAATGCTTGCAGCTAAGTCACAATTGTGATAAACATTGTGGCACAAATTTAATATGGACACATCCAGTAAATAGACAAATACATTCTGTCACAAGTTAATCTGCATTTTGCTAGGTCATTTCCGATTTGGCATTCTGCACCCTGAATCCAATTTAAGGAGAATGTCTGCAATCGTAGAGAAGGGGAATTTATTCCGAGCCAATAAAAACAGGCGCTTGGTGAAAATCACCATCGGCAAGTCATTAAAAGTGGGAGAGGAGCAGGGTGTGTGGAAATGGCTCATCGGCTCCCCGGGTGCTACTCACAACAAGAGACCTGGACACGTAGACCAAGGCTCTGATGAATTGAGCCATAAAGGTGATTGGCTCAAATGAAAATCTGCGCCTCTGAGGCAAAAACACATCCTTTTGATTTTAAATTCATCACCGTACCGAACGGACGGCATGCTCAACCTGGAAGAGGATGATACATGGGCATATACAAGAGATTTGCACAGTGGCTCAGCGTAATTCCGACACCAAACCTGGCCGAGTGAGACGAACCGAGCCTGTGGGATGCATAAGCCTTCATCACTCGCTGCTACTGGTTGTCAGGTTCCGAATGCGAAGCCCCGGGTGCAATATGTGATTTTGGAGCAGCGGCTGCCTGCTAATCATCAACCTAGGCAACATGCAGCCATTAAAAACTCAACCCTGAGTATCTGCTGAGTTAATTTGTCTAATTACGTCGTTGTAACTTATGAAAAGACCTCCCATTACCCCGAAGGCTTGCTTTTGGACTGGGAGCTGTGTCGATGGTAAATTAAAACGTTGCTGTCCAGGGTGTCCCCCGCCTTCGCCCTATGTCAGCTGGGATCGGCTCCAGCGCCCCCGCGACCCTAATGAGGATAAGCGGTATTGATAATGGATGGATGGGATGTCTTACTACAGCCATACTAGTACGTCGATAGCGGCAAGGTACTGGGAGCATAGGAGCGATTGTGAGGGGGCGGTGGCGGAACCCCTGTAGGGTGATGCTTTAACTATATCTATATCCCAGAGATCCCTCTCCCATGGGACCGCCACCCACATCCTGCCGACAAGCCTCTTGTTTATTTTTGTTGGTTTAATGTGGCTTTTTTTTGGTTGAATTATCAGCAAAACCAATATTTGGTGCCAGTTGTGAGATGTAGTCATTCAGTCAGTGTAATAGATTGTGACTGAGCCGTCACAGCAATGAGGCTCTGTGGCAGCTCTGCTAATGGGAGGAGGAAAGGGGAGTTGGGCGGACTCTTTGTGACATTTGTCGATTCACTGAAATTGAAAAAACATGTTTCAATTATTGTGATTTTTAAATGTGGATATGTTTTATAATTGAGTGCTGTGTTGGGAAAACACTGTTCATTCAAAACATCTGGGTTGGCACTTGCATCTCACAGATGTTGTCAAGCAGTGAGCTAATAACTCTTAGAGACTCCATCATATCACCTCAGCTTGAAATGGAGCCAAGATCATCAGGACTATGTCGAATAATAGTCAGAAAAATGTGGTTCAATTTAATAAAAATAATAAAAACTGATTATGTATGCGTTTGCCTCAGGAAGTCTTAACATAGTTATAGTTTTTCAAAAGTGTTGACCTTGTTTGATAGTGACACAAATGTGTAATCATACTTGAAGAATCTCTGTCTCAAATTTGCGATTTATCTTATGATAAAGCAATGGCAGTGTGGTTCGTAATGCATCATCGGTCTTGACTCAACCCACTCATTTGTGGACAGCGTGGTGCACTCGGGGCCCGCCAGAGGTGTGTCAACTGAAACCTATACACAACCTCAGAGATCTGGCGGGGCCCCTATCTCGGCTTGCTTCTTTTTTTTTTTACTCACCTTCCCTCAACTCTTTCTCACTGCTCTCATACTCTCTTTTTTTCGAATCGGGTGAGATTATATCGGGTCTCTTCTGTCAGTAACGCTATCGGTTGTGAAATTTCAGAAGGCGAGGCGCGTGGGAACCACAGTATCAGTTGTGCTCATCTCGCCCGGCACCTTTACAGACGCGCGGGCGGTTTCTGAAAAGGCGAGAAAAGCTTCACAAAGAGCAAAGCGGAGGCCAGTTTAACA